>NW_027195134.1:0-15000 GCF_038502225.1 Cherax quadricarinatus | reverse complement strand
CATGTGTGTGTGTGTGTGGTGTATGTGCACTAGCAGCATGTGTGTGTGTGTGGTGTATGTGCACTAGCAGCATGTGTGTGTGTGTGGTGAATGTGCACTAGCAGCATGTGTGTGTGTGGTGTATGTGCACTAGCAGCATGTGTGTGTGTGTGTGGTGTATGTGCACTAGCAGCATGTGTGTGTGTGTGTGGTGTATGTGCACTAGCAGCATGTGTGTGTGTGTGTGGTGTATGTGCACTAGCAGCATGTGTGTGTGTGTGTGGTGTATGTGCACTAGCAGCATGTGTGTGTGTGTGTGGTGTATGTGCACTAGCAGCATGTGTGTGTGTGTGTGGTGTATGTGCACTAGCAGCATTGTGTGTGTGGTGTATGTGCACTAGCAGCGTGTGTGTGTGTGTGTGGTGTATGTGCACTAGCAGCATGTGTGTGTGTGGTGTATGTGCACTAGCAGCATGTGTGTGTGGTGTATGTGCACTAGCAGCATGTGTGTGTGTGTGTGGTGTATGTGTACTAGCAGCATGTGTGTGTGTGTGTGGTGTATGTGCACTAGCAGCATGTGTGTGTGTGTGGTGTGTGTGTACTAGCAGCATGTGTGTGTGTGTGGTGTATGTGCACTAGCAGCATGTGTGTGTGTGGTGTATGTGCACTAGCAGCATGTGTGTGTGTGTGTGGTGTATGTGCACTAGCAGCATGTGTGTGTGTGTGGTGTATGTGTACTAGCAGCATGTGTGTGTGTGTGGTGTATGTGCACTAGCAGCATGTGTGTGTGTGGTGTATATGCACTAGCAGCATGTGTGTGTGTGTAGTGTATGTGTACTAGCAGCATGTGTGTGTGTGTGGTGTATGTGCACTAGCAGCATGTGTGTGTGTGTAGTGTATGTGTACTAGCAGCATGTGTGTGTGTGTGGTGTATGTGCACTAGCAGCATGTGTGTGTGTGGTGTATGTGCACTAGCAGCATGTGTGTGTGTGGTGTATGTGCACTAGCAGCATGTGTGTGTGTGTGGTGTATGTGCACTAGCAGCATGTGTGTGTGTGGTGTATGTGCACTAGCAGCATGTGTGTGTGGTGTATATGCACTAGCAGCATGTGTGTGTGTGTAGTGTATGTGTACTAGCAGCATGTGTGTGTGTGTGGTGTATGTGCACTAGCAGCGTGCACGCGCGCGCTCCTACTCACCTATCATATGGTCCTTCGAACCGTATTAATAACGTAGACAACAATGGTAATCTGCCGTACATCTCCGCCAGGCATTAAATATGTCAGCATCTCCAGCATCCAGTACTTACGTGAGATGAAACGATGAGAGGGAGATGAATTAGGAGGAGGACGAGGAGGTGGAGGAGGAGGAGGAGTAGGTAGAGGAGGAGGAGGTAGAGCAGGGGGAGGAGGTAGAGCAGGAGGAGGAGGTAGAGCAGGGGGAGGAGGTAGAGCAGGAGGAGGAGGTAGAGCAGGGGGAGTAGGTAGAGCAGGAGGAGGAGGAGGTAGAGCAGGAGGAGGAGGTAGAGCAGGAGGAGGAGGAGGTAGAGCAGGAGGAGAAGGTAGACCAGGAGGAGGAGGAGCAGCAGGAGGAGGTGGAGGTGCAGGAGGAGGAGGACTTGCAGGAGGAGGTGGAGGTGGAGGTGGAGGAGGAGGTGGAGGTGCAGGAGGAGGAGGAGGACTTGCAGGAGGAGGTGGAGGTGGAGGTGGAGGAGGAGGTGGAGAAGGAGGTAGAGCAGGAGGTAGAGCAGGAGGTAGAGCAGCAGGTAGAGCATGATGTAGGGCAGGAGGTAGAGCAGGAGGTAGAGCAGGAGGTAGAGCAGAAGGTAGAGCAGAAGGTAGAGCAGGAGGTAGAGCAGGAGGTAGAGCAGCAGGTAGAGCAGCAGGGAGAGCAGCAGGGAGAGCAGCAGGTAGAGCAGCAGGTAGAGCAGCAGGTAGAGCAACAGGTAGAGCAGCAGGTAGAGCAGCAGGTAGAGCAGCAGGTAGAGCAGGAGGTAGAGCAGCAGGTAGAGCAGCAGGTGGAGCAGCAGGTGGAGCAGCAGGTAGAGCAGCAGGTAGAGCAACAGGTAGAGCAGCAGGTAGAGCAGCAGGTAGAGCAACAGGTAGAGCAGCAGGTGGAGCAGCAGGTGGAGCAGCAGGTAGAGCAACAGGTAGAGCAGCAGGTAGAGCAGCAGGTGGAGCAGCAGGTAGAGCAGCAGGTAGAGCAGCAGGTAGAGCAGCAGGTAGAGCAGCAGGTGGAGCAGCAGGTAGAGCAGCAGGTGGAGCAGCAGGTAGAGCAGCAGGTAGAGCAGCAGGTAGAGCAGCAGGTAGAGCAGCAGGTAGAGCAGCAGGTAGAGCAACAGGTAGAGCAGCAGGTAGAGCAGCAGGTAGAGCAGCAGGTAGAGCAGCAGGTAGAGCAACAGGTAGAGCAGCAGGTAGAGCAGCAGGTGGAGCAGCAGGTAGAGCAGCAGGTAGAGCAGCAGGTAGAGCAGCAGGTAGAGCAGCAGGTAGAGCAGCAGGTAGAGCAACAGGTAGAGCAGCAGGTAGAGCAGCAGGTAGAGCAGCAGGTAGAGCAGCAGGTAGAGCAGCAGGTAGAGCAGCAGGTAGAGCAGCAGGTGGAGCAGCAGGTAGAGCAGCAGGTAGAGCAGCAGGTAGAGCAGCAGGTAGAGCAGCAGGTAGAGCAGCAGGTAGAGCAACAGGTAGAGCAGCAGGTAGAGCAGCAGGTAGAGCAGCAGGTAGAGCAGCAGGTAGAGCAGCAGGTAGAGTCAAGCCAGAAATCATTTAATACACAAGAAAAACTTTTCGAAAATCTTAAATGTTGGGATGAATTTTACATTTGTTTTTTGAAGACACTGATGTCACCTACTGATGTCACTCACTGATGTCACCTACTGATGTCACCCACTGATGTCACCCACTGATGTCACCTACTGATGTCACCCACTGATGTCACCCACTGATGCCACCCACTGATGTCACCTACTGATGTCACCTACTGATGTCACCCACTGATGTCACCTACTGATGTCACCCACTGATGTCACCTACTGATGTCACCCACTGATGTCACCCACTGATGTCACCCACTGATGTCACCTACTGATGTCACTCACTGATGTCACCCACTGATGTCACCCACTGATGTCACCTACTGATGTCACCCACTGATGTCACTCACTGATGTCACTCACTGATGTCACCCACTGATGTCACTCACTGATGTCACTCACTGATGCCTCTCGCTGATGCCACTCACTGATGTCACCCACTGATGTCACTCACTTATGTCACTCACTGATGTCACCCACTGATGTCATATATTGATGTCACTCACTCATGTCACAGACTGATGTCACTCACTGATGTCACCCACTGATGTCACTCACTGATGTCACTCACTGATGTTACCCACTGATGTCACCCACTGAAGTCACCCAATTGTGTCACCCACTAATGTCACCCACTGATGTCACCCACTGGTGTCACCACCTGATGTCACTCACTGATGTCGCCCACTGATGTCACTCACTGATGTCACCCACTGATGTCACCCACTGATGCCACCCACTGATATCACCCACTGATGTCACTCACTGATGTCACCCACTGATGTCACTCACTGTTGCCACCCACTGTTGTCCCCCACTGTCACCCACTGATGTCACCCACTGATGTCACTCACTGTTGTCACTCAGTGATGTAACCCACTGATGTCATTCACTGATGTCACCTACTGATGTCACTCACTGATGTCACTCACTGATGTCACCCACTGATGTCTCCTTCTGATGTCACCCACCGATGTCACTCACTGATGTCATTCACTGATGTCACTCACTGATGTTACCCACTGTTGTTACCAACTGATGTCACTCACTGATGTCACTCATTTATGTCACTCACTGATGTCACCCACTGATGTCACCCACTGACGTCACTCACTGATATCACCCACTGATGTCACCCACTGATGTCAACTACTGATGTCACTCACTGATGTCACAAACTGATGTCACCCACTGATGTCACTCACTGATGTTACCCTCTGATGTCACCCACTGATGTCACCTACTGATGTCACTCACTGATGTCACCCACTGATGTCACTCACTGATGTCACCCACTGATGTCACTCACTGATGTCACCCACTGATGTCACCCACTGATGTCACCCACTGATGTCACCCACTGATGTCACCTACTGATTTCACCCACTGATGTCACTCACTGATGTCATTCACTGATGTCACTCACTAATCTTGCCCACTGATGTTACCAACTGATGTCACTCATTGATGTCACTCACTGATGTTACCAACTGATGTCATTCACTGATGTTACCCACTGATGTCACTCACTGATGTCACCCACTGATGTCACTCACTGATGTTACCCACTGATGTCACTCACTGATGTCACTCACTGATGTCACCCACTGATGTCACCCACTGATGTCACTCACTGATGTCACTCACTGATGTCACCCATTGATGTCACCCACTGATGTCACTCACTGATGTTACCCACTGATGTCACTCACTGATGTCACTCACTGATGTCACCCACTGATGTCACCCACTGATGTCACTCACTGATGTCACTCACTGATGTCACCCATTGATGTCACCCACTGATGTCACCCACTGATGTCACTCACTGTTTTCACCCACTGATGTCACCCACTAATGTCACTGATATCACCCACTGATGTTACCCACTAATGTCATTCACTGATGTCATGCACTGATGTCACTCACTGATGTCTCCCACTGATGTCGCTCACTGATGTCACAGACTGATGTCACTCACTGATGTCACTCACTTATGTCACCCACTGATGTCACTCACTGATGTCACTCACTGATGTCACCCACTGATGTCACTCACTGATGTTACCCTCTGATGTTACGCACTGATGTCACTCACTGATGTTACCCACTGATGTCACTCACTGATATCACTCACTGATGTCACCCACTGATGTCACCCACTGATGTCACTCACTGATGTTACTCACTGATGTCACCCACTGATGTCACCCACTGATGTCACTCACTGATGTCACCCACTGGTGTCACTCAATGTTTTCACCCACTGATGTCACCCGCTGATGTCACCCACTGATGTCACTCACTGATGTCACCCACTGATGTCACCCACTGATGTAACCCACTGATGTAACCCACTGATGTCCCTCACAGATGTCATTCACTGATGTCACCCACTGATGTCACTCACCGATGTCACCCACCGTTGTCACTCACTAATGTCACTCACTGATGTCACTCACTGATGTCACCAACTGATGTCACTCACTAATGTCACCCACTGATGTCACCGACTGATGTTACCGACTGATGTTACTAACTGATGTCACCCACTGATATCACCCACTGATATCACCCACTAATTTTACCCACTGATGTTGCCCACTGATGTTACCCACTGATGTCACCCACTGATGTTACCCACTGATGTCAGCCGCTGATATGCACTGATGTCACCAACTAATATCACCCACTGATGTCACCCATTGATGTCACCCACTGATGTTACTGACTGATGTCACCCACTGATGTTACCGACTGATGTCACCCACTGATGTTACCCACTGATGTCACCCACTGATGTCACCCTCTGACATCACACCCACTGATGTCACCCACTGATGTTACGTAACTCTACTGATGTCATCCACTGATGTTATTCACTGATGCCACCCACTGATGTTACCCACTGTGTTACTTCCACTGATGTTACCCACCGATGTTACCCCAACTGATGTCACGCACTGATGTTACCCACTGATGTTACCCCCACCGATGTTACCCACCGATGTTACCCCAACTGATGTCACCCACTGATGTCACCCTCTGACATCACACCCACTGATGTTACCCACTGTGTTACCTCCACTGATGTTACTCACCAATGTTACCCCAACTGATGTCACCCACTGATGTCACCCTCACTGATGTCACCTACTGATGTATATAGGGGCTATAAACCCTCTACATATATTCTGAGAATAACAGAGGCAGTTTGAGAAGTGACAGTTAAGATAACTGCTTGAAACTGAGTTGTTAACCCGGTTTGTGGTAGTTAAGGTTGGTGGTTTGTGGGTCGTCTTGCAGGATTACCATGTCTGGACGACCTTCCATCGTGGCTTGTGGGTCGTCTTGCAGGATTACCATGTCTGGACGACCTTCCATCGTGGCTTGTGGGTCGTCTTGCAGGATTACCATGTCTGGACGACCTTCCATCGTGGCTTGTGGGTCGTCTTGCAGGATTACCATGTCTGGACGACCTTCCATCGTGGCTTGTGGGTCGTCTTGCAGGATTACCATGTCTGGACGACCTTCCATCGTGGCTTGTGGGTCGTCTTGCAGGATTACCATGTCTGGACGACCTTCCATCGTGGCTTGTGGGTCGTCTTGCAGGATTACCATGTCTGGACGACCTTCCATCGTGGCTTGTGGGTCGTCTTGCAGGATTACCATGTCTGGACGACCTTCCATCGTGGCTTGTGGGTCGTCTTGCAGGATTACCAAGTCTGGACGACCTTCCATCGTGGCTTGTGGGTCGTCTTGCAGGATTACCATGTCTGGACGACCTTCCATCGTGGCTTGTGGGTCGTCTTGCAGGATTACCATGTCTGGACGACCTTCCATCGTGGCTTGTGGGTCGTCTTGCAGGATTACCATGTCTGGACGACCTTCCATCGTGGCTTGTGGGTCGTCTTGCAGGATTACCAAGTCTGGACGACCTTCCATCGTGGCTTGTGGGTCGTCTTGCAGGATTACCATGTCTGGACGACCTTCCATCGTGGCTTGTGGGTCGTCTTGCAGGATTACCATGTCTGGACGACCTTCCATCGTGGCTTGTGGGTCGTCTTGCAGGATTACCATGTCTGGACGACCTTCCATCGTGGCTTGTGGGTCGTCTTGCAGGATTACCAAGTCTGGACGACCTTCCATCGTGGCTTGTGGGTCGTCTTGCAGGATTACCATGTCTGGACGACCTTCCATCGTGGCTTGTGGGTCGTCTTGCAGGATTACCATGTCTGGACGACCTTCCATCGTGGCTTGTGGGTCGTCTTGCAGGATTACCATGTCTGGACGACCTTCCATCGTGGCTTGTGGGTCGTCTTGCAGGATTACCATGTCTGGACGACCTTCCATCGTGGCTTGTGGGTCGTCTTGCAGGATTACCAAGTCTGGACGACCTTCCATCGTGGCTTGTGGGTCGTCTTGCAGGATTACCATGTCTGGACGACCTTCCATCGTGGCTTGTGGGTCGTCTTGCAGGATTACCATGTCTGGACGACCTTCCATCGTGGCTTGTGGGTCGTCTTGCAGGATTACCAAGTCTGGACGACCTTCCATCGTGGCTTGTGGGTCGTCTTGCAGGATTACCATGTCTGGACGACCTTCCATCGTGGCTTGTGGGTCGTCTTGCAGGATTACCATGTCTGGACGACCTTCCATCGTGGCTTGTGGGTCGTCTTGCAGGATTACCATGTCTGGACGACCTTCCATCGTGGCTTGTGGGTCGTCTTGCAGGATTACCAAGTCTGGACGACCTTCCATCGTGGCTTGTGGGTCGTCTTGCAGGATTACCATGTCTGGACGACCTTCCATCGTGGCTTGTGGGTCGTCTTGCAGGATTACCATGTCTGGACGACCTTCCATCGTGGCTTGTGGGTCGTCTTGCAGGATTACCATGTCTGGACGACCTTCCATCGTGGCTTGTGGGTCGTCTTGCAGGATTACCATGTCTGGACGACCTTCCATCGTGGCTTGTGGGTCGTCTTGCAGGATTACCATGTCTGGACGACCTTCCATCGTGGCTTGTGGGTCGTCTTGCAGGATTACCATGTCTGGACGACCTTCCATCGTGGCTTGTGGGTCGTCTTGCAGGATTACCATGTCTGGACGACCTTCCATCGTGGCTTGTGGGTCGTCTTGCAGGATTACCATGTCTGGACGACCTTCCATCGTGGCTTGTGGGTCGTCTTGCAGGATTACCATTGTATGGTGGCTTGTGGGTTATCTTGCAGGATTACCATGTCTGGACGACCTTCCATTGTGGCTTGTGGGTCGTCTTGCAGGATTACCATGTCTGGACGACCTTGCATGGTGGTTTGTGGTTAAGTGGGGAGGAACTTGTGCATTTAGAGACTATAGAGCAGAATAAGATGGCTGGGAGGGTCATTTAGAGACCATAGAGCAGAATAGGATGGCTTGGAGGGTCATTTAAAGACCATAGAGCAGAATAGGATGGCTGGGAGGGTCATTTAAAGACCATAGAGCAGAATAAGATGGCTGGGAGGGTCATTTAGAGACCATAGAGCAGAATAGGATGGCTGGGAGGGTCATTTAAAGACCATAGAGCAGAATAGGATGGCTGGGAGGGTCATTTAAAGACCATAGAGCAGAATAGGATGGCTAGGAAGGTCATTTAGAGAACATAGATCAGAATTTGATGCTGGGAGGGTCATTTATAGACCATAGAGCAGAATAGGATGCTGGGAGGGTCATTTAGAGACCATAGAGCAGAATAGGATGGCTGGGAGGGGTAAATAACTGGTGGAATTCTGTCATCGCTAAGGTCCCCAGATTGACAGAGTTCAAAACACTACCTTAGGGAGTCCTAACACAATTCCTCTGACCACCACAGACGGAACAGATCCTCTTTCCAGCAACGAAGGAAGCCTTGAATCTGTTAATTCTCCTACACCTGACATCTCTGCTTCAGCACCTGCCAGTACAGTAGACAGTGCATATATCATCTCTGATCCTACACCTGTCAGCACACCTGTCGACATTATTCCAGCATCTGGCAGCACTGCCTCATAGGCAAGTGCAGAGTCAGGAGTTTTCCCACTAGAGACAGGTGCAGTTAATAATCAGGGAGCTATCGCTGAACCTCAACACCTACTGCACCAAAGTAAGAACAGCAGGGACACGTCTGTCAGAACTGCACAGGGGCGTGGTAGAGGACGTGGTAGAGGACGTGGTAGAGGACGTGGTAGAGGACGTGGTAGAGGACGGGGAAGAGGACGGGGAAGAGGACGTGGAGGAGGAAGACATCTACAGCCGTCTCACCCTCCACTAACACAGTTCCAGCGGCAGAATCTTGAGGACAAATCTGCGAAACACAGGAGGTGCAACAAATCCTCGTCCACCCTCCCAGGCACCTAGGCTGTGCTCTCGCTGTCACCGGAGGGGGCACACTGCCATCAACTGCCTGCGAGATACCAGGTGCAATTACTGCTACAAGAAAGGACATCAGGAGGACCAGTGTCGGAAGAAAAAGGAACTTGATAGGCAGGACCACCTGTTTAGAGACCTGTTCTCAGAACAAACCAGCGGTATCTCTGAATTGGTGAACACTCTCACACGTCACCCACTTAGCTACTCCTATCCCAGCCCAGCAGGTGGGATTGGGCCTTATACAAGACCACAGACCTACATCCCTGCAGCTGCCTCAGTACCCTACCTCTCTCAAGGGCAGGCACCTTACATACCCTACACACCCACCACCTCAAGTTGACCACATCATGAGGAGCCAGTCTATCAGCATCCTGTCGGCCAACATTAGAGGTTTCATTACCAGTGTTGGAGAGCTCACATATAGCTTTGTGAACACTCGACGTCCCGACATGATAGCTGTTGTTGAAACATTTTTGGATGACAGGACTCCAGAAAATTTTGCAAGAATTGCTGGCTACACCTCATGGATGAGAAGAGACAGGCAAGGGCAAGGAGGTGGTGTTGCTGTGTGCTTCTCTAAAAGTGTTCATGCCCAGCACATAGATGTTGCCACCCCTACACATCTTGAAATGATGTTCTTCAAGCTCTGTATAAACACTAGTACCTCTGTACTAGCATGTGCAATGTACAGACCTCAGTGGCAACATAAACACTAGTACCTCTGTACTAGCATGTGCAATGTACAGACCTCAGTGGCAACATGCAGACCCTATCAACTTCCTAATGGAAAATATTGACTCCCTTCTGCTACAACACAACTGTCAACATATTATAATTGTTGGTGACCTCAACCAGCACCTTATACAGAGGGACTTTGATGACCTTCTTGCAGTGTTTGACATGAGAAACTTTGTTGATTTCCCTACTCATATCTCTGGCTCCTCCCTTGACCCAGTAGTGAGTGATCTGGCAGAAGGCATAGTCACTTGTCAACCCCTCGGCTACGTTGGATCGTCTGACCACAAGGCTGTTTTTACCACACTTAAGATCCCAACAGAACGAGGTGAGGAGTCCACACGCACAACCTGGCTATGGGAAAGAGGTAATTGGCCAGCCCTTTGCTCTGAGCTCGCCACCACCGACTGGAATGCTCTTCTCCAGGGGGATGTTGACAACCAAGTGAAAGCCTTCACTGGACACATCCTTAATCTACAACAAGAACACATTCCTCACCGGCAATATGTGACAAAGCCTACAGATCAGCCTTGGTTTGGCTTTCGTTATAGAGAGGCTGCTACTGCTAAGTACAAAGCATGGCGAAGGTATAAGAGACATCCTACCACCTATAACAGGAACTTGCACATGCAAGCCTGTAGGCATATGGGTGATGTTCAAAAGTGGGCCATTGCTAAATGGGAGGAGGACACTAAAAGAAAGCTAGCATCAGGTAGGGTAGGCTCCAAAACCTGGTGGTCCCTGGTCAAGGACAGACAAGGTTATCTGCCTGATGAATTTATTCCACCTCTAAATCGACAGGATGGGACCACCTCTACTAGTAGTCAAGAGAAAGCGGACCTCTTTGCTGAACACTTTGCTACCAAAATGCAAGTTCCTGATCCAGCAAGGGACCCTCCTTGGCTAGCTGCAAGAACTGTGTCAAAACTGTCAGTGGTGACAATAAGGCAGGAGGAGGTGCATTTCCTTCTTAAATCACTTGACCAAGAAAAGGCTGTGGGCCCAGACAAGTTGAGCCCAAGATTGTTGAGAAGATGTGCAGACCAGCTAGCAGCACCTCTAACTTTATCTTTCAGCACTGCCTAGTACAGCAGGTGCACAGACCAGCTAGCAGCACCTCTAACTTCATCTTTCAGCACTGCCTAGTACAGCAGGTGCACAGACCAGCTAGCAGCACCTCTAACTTCATCTTTCAGTACTGCCTAGTACAGCAGGTGCACAGACCAGCTAGCAGCACCTCTAACTTCATCTTTCAGCACTGCCTAGTACAGCAGGTGCACAGACCAGCTAGCAGCACCTCTAACTTCATCTTTCAGTACTGCCTAGTACAGCAGGTGCACAGACCAGCTAGCAGCACCTCTAACTTCATCTTTCAGCACTGCTTAGTACAGCAAGTGCACAGACCAGCTAGCAGCACCTCTAACTTCATCTTTCAGCACTGCTTAGTACAGCAGGTGCACAGACCAGCTAGCAGCACCTCTAACTTTATCTTTCAGCACTGCCTAGTACAGCAGGTGCACAGACCAGCTAGCAGCACCTCTAACTTCATCTTTCAGCACTGCTTAGTACAGCAGGTGCACAGACCAGCTAGCAGCACCTCTAACTTCATCTTTCAGCACTGCTTAGTACAGCAAGTGCACAGACCAGCTAGCAGCACCTCTAACTTTATCTTTCAGCACTGCCTAGTACAGCAGGTGCACAGACCAGCTAGCAGCACCTCTAACTTTATCTTTCAGCACTGCCTAGTACAGCAAGTGCACAGACCAGCTAGCAGCACCTCTAACTTCATCTTTCAGCACTGCTTAGTACAGCAGGTGCACAGACCAGCTAGCAGCACCTCTAACTCGCATCTTTCTGCACTGCCTAGTACAGTGTAAATGGCCCTCTCTGTGGAATGAGGCGAATGTAGTCCCTGTTTACAAAATGAAGATCAGAGCAGAAATCAGCAACTACAGACCAGTGTCACTGCTGTCAATCATTGGTAAGACCAGTGTCACTGCTGTCAATCACTGGTAAGACCAGTGTCACTGCTGTCAATCACTGGTAAGACCAGTGTCACTGCTGTCAATCACTAGTAAGATCCTTGAGACAATAATCTCAAGACAAATGACAGATTTTTTTGACTACCACTCACTACTTTGTGATCGTCAATATGGCTTCAGGAAAGGTTACTCTGCTGCTGATCTGTTGTTAAACCTCTCCACTAAGTGGCACCAGTCACTGGATGAATCCAAAGTCAGCTGTGTGGTAGCACTGGACATTGCTGGCACTTTCGACCGGGTGTGGCACCAGGTGTGGCACCGGGTGTGGCACCAAGGCCTCTTAGCAAAACTTCAAGCACTGGGAATTGCAGGCTCTACGCTATGTCTCCTCAGTGATTACCTTCATGGTAGATCTCTAAGTGTAGTTCTCAATGGAACGGAATCAGCAAGACATCTATTGGGGCAAGTGTTCCACAAGGAAGTGTGCTGGGTCCACTGTTATGGAATGTCTACTTCAACGACCTTCTTCATCTCATCCCAGAATCACATGCATATGCAGACGACTGTACACTGACATTCACTTATTCAAGAGAAGAAATGCCAGCTGCTCTAAGCTACATCAATCACCAGCTGAGAGCTATATCTGCTTGGGGAAATAGATGGCAAGTAACATTTGCACCTGAGAAAACGCAAATGATGATCGTCTCTAGGCACCATGATGGTAATGCTGGTGCAGTAGTAAGGATGAATGGGAGGGTGTTGGCACCTGGAGAAGTTGATATTCTTGGGGTGAAATTTGACTCCAAACTAACCATGAAGAACTATGTTGTAAATCTTGCAAACAAGGCAGCCAGGAAGCTTACAGCACTTCGCCGTATCTCGCATCTGCTTGACAGTAGGGGTTGCAAGATCCTGTACGAGGCACAAGTACGCTCACACCTTGAGTATGCTCCACTTTCTTGGTTTGCCTGCCCCCCCTCTCATCTGCGACTGCTTGACAGAGTAGAGAACAGAGCAAGACGTCTCATCTCTCGCCTGGACCCATCCTGGATAGATCTGTCATTTCAGCAGAGCCTTCAACATAGGAGGGATGTGGGTGGCCTTACTGTTATGTACAAGGCCAATATTGTCAAAATACCACACTTGGATCCACTTCGAGGACACCGAGAAGGAAGCTTCTATACCACAAGACGGGCAGCCAGCAGTAACTTCACTCTGGCTGTAACCTTCTCCAGAACATCACTCCATCTGAGATCATTTATCCCCAGGACGACTCGAGTATGGAACACATTCGTACAGCATTGTGATGTCAACGAGATAAAGTCAGTTGGTCAGATGATAATGCTGGACCACAGATGGTCCACAGCTGGACCACAGATGGTCCACAGACCAACTTCACCCTGTTCCCTACTTGTATGTCTCATAACAATAAAAATGCTTTCAAATGAGCTGATGTAGGTAACAGCTCTTAGCTTGCCAATAAAGTTAGTAATCCTTAACCTTGTCAAACCGTGTGTAAAAGAGAGAGAGAAAGAGAGAGAGAGAGAGATAGTGACAACAATTGAACAAGTCAGTGCCAGAACAGAGAGTGCCACTCCTTCCCTGCCTCCCCCCCCCCTCCCACCCCCCCATTTACCCCCTACCCCCCCACCTGATCCCCCCACCACCCCCCCACCCCCCCACCTCCCCCCCTCCCCTCCCCCACCCACCCCCCCACCCACCCCACCCCCCACCCCCCCCACCCACCCAACCACCCACCCCCCCCCCCCCCCATTACCAAACCCACCCACCCCCCCCCACCCCCACCCACCCCTACCCCCCCCCCACCCCCCCCCCACCTCCCCCCCACCTCCCACCCCACCCCCCCACCTCCCACCCCCCCCACCCACCCCCCACCCCCCCCCCACCCCCCACCCCCCCTCCCCCTCCTCCTCCCATACCCCCTCACATCCCACATCCCACCCTCCCCCATCACCCAACCCCCCCTCCACCCACCCCCTCCCCACCCCCACCCCCCTACCCCCCCACCCACCCCCCCACCCCCCACCCCCCCACCACCCCACCCCCCCCCCCCTCCCTCTCCCACCCACCCACCCACCCACCCCCCCACCCCCCACCCACCACCCACTCCCCCCTCCCCCCCTCCCTCCCCCCCCCCACCCACCACCCACCCCCCCCTGTTATCCCCCCACCCACCCCCCACTCATTCCCCCCCCCCCACCCACCCCCCTAATTTCTCCCCCCCCCCACCCACCACCACCCACCCCCCCACCCCACCCCCCCCCACCCACCCACCCACCCACCCCCACCCCCACCCCCCACCCCCCCCCACCCCACCCCCACCCACCCCCACCTCCCACCCCACCACCCCCCACCACCCACCCAATACCCATCCCCCCCACTCCCCCCAAACCCCCGCCACCCCCTACTCCCCCCCCCACCCCCCCCCACCCACCCCACCCCCACCTTACCTCCACCCCCCCACCCCCCCACCCCCCCCACTCCCACCCCCCACCCCCCCACCCCCCCCACCCCCAAACCCCCCACTCCCCACCTCCCCCCCCCCTCACCCAACAACCCCCCACCCACCCCTCCCTCCCCCAAACCCACCTCCCCACCTCCCCATTTTCCATACCCACCCCTCTTTCCCTCCCTTCCCTCTCCCACCCCCCACCACCACCCACCCCCCACCTCCCCCTCCCTCCCCACCCCACCCCCCCACCCCCCGTTCACCCCGCCCACCCACCCACTCCCCCCTTTCACCCCCCCTCCCCCACCCACCCCACCCACCACCCCCCCAACCCCCACCCCAGCCCCCACACCCCTTTCCCCACCCACCTTCTGCCCCCCCCCCACCCACCCACCCCCCACCCACCCCCCCCCTCCCCCCTACTTAGCCACCCACCTCCCCCCATCCACCTCCTCCCCCCCACCCACCACCCACCCCCCACCCCCCCACCCCCACCCACCACCCCACCCCCCCCGCCCCACCACCCCCCCACCCACCCCCCCACCCCCCCCCCCTCCCACCCACCCCCACCCACCCCACTAACCCCCACCCACCCACCCCCCACCCACCCCCCCACCCCCCCACCCACCCCACCCCCCCCC
>NW_027195133.1:332500-346072 GCF_038502225.1 Cherax quadricarinatus | reverse complement strand
TCCATCATCTTGGCTCTCCATGTTTCCGGGACCCCATGGGGCTCCAGGTTTTCCCAGTCAATCTCCTTGTGATTGAAATCACCCATAACTAGTAACTTTGCTCCCCCATGTGTGCCTCCTCCGGCCACCTCGGCTAGTGTGTCGATCATTGCCTGTTGCTCTCATCGTATTCTTCTTCTTGGCCTCCTGCTGTTCTGTGGTGGGTTGTACATTACTGCAATTATCACCTTATGTCCCTCAGACTGGATTGTTCCTACTAAGTAGTCCCTTTCGCCCGTGCCATCCATTCCTTCCATTGTGTGTGTACGTGTGTGTGTGTGTGTGTGTGTGTGTGTGTGTGTGTGTGTGTGTGTGTGTGTGTGTGTGTGTGTGTGTGTGTGTGTGTGTGTGTGTGTGTGTGTGTGTGTGTGTGTGTATGTGTGTGTGTGTGTGTGTGTGTGTGTGTGTGTCTTGGGAATTATTCCAGCTGCATAAATACAATTCTTGGATTAATTATTTACTGCAGTATAGGTATACTAAACCCGAAAGTGACTGTCAGTAACTCTTCACTTCAACCTTCCCAGCAGCGCAGGGAATTTTCCCCTACAGAGAAGGTGAATTTTACCCATGTAGTGCAGGGAAATTTTCCCTTACGATGCAGGGACTTTTCCCCTACAAAGCATTCAGAAATCATTCCCCTCTTCCCACCCACATCTTTCTCAAAGACACTTGAACATTTCAGCTTTAAGGAAAGTCTCCCATAACCAAAATATGATGTGGCTGGGGCCGACAGCAACGATAAAGTTCATTGATGAACACATAACTCCCTCGCAGCACCACAACTGGCAGCAACCCGCCCGCCTGCCTTTTATCCTCATATGCAAATTCCACAATTTCCTCGCATCAAGACTTTTTTCCCCTCCTCCCCCCAAGACTCGCTGTTTTATCTCCCTGATGTGAATACCACAATTTCCCCGCCTCAGATTTTGTCCCCTAGGCTCGCTGTTTCATCCACTTCTTGTAAATTCCAGAATTTCCTCGCATCAAGAGTTTTTTCCCTGCTTCCTCTCCCAGAGTCTCTGTTTTATCTCACTGATGTAAATGCCACAATTTCCCCTGCACTCAAGTTTTTCCCTAGGCTCGTTGTTTCATCCCCACTTGTAAATTCCACAATTTCCCCGCCAGAAAGTTTTTTTACCCAGGTTTGCTCTTTATCCCCAATTGTAAATTTCCATCAACTTCCCCTGCCTCTGGCTGCTGCTTCAGGTATCACGATTTTTTCCCCTGCGATGACACTCAAAAAAACAGAAATTACCTAAGGTGAAAAATTATGACGAATGTCCAATGAAAACTGAAAATATTCTGAGGGACAGTGAGAGACAGTGTGAGGGACAGTGTGAGGGACAGTGTGAGAGACAGTGTGAGGGACAGTGAGGGACAGTGTGAGAGACAGTGAGGGACAGTGGAGAGACAGTGTGAGGGACAGGTGTGAGGGACAGTGTGAGAGACAGTGTGAGGGACAGTGGTGAGGGGACAGTGTGAGAGACAGTGAGGGACAGTGAGAGGGACAGTGAGAGCAGTGGAGGGACAGTGTGAGGGACAGTGTGAGAGCGGTGTGAGGGACAGTGTGAGGGACAGTGAGAGAGAGATGAGAGACAGTGGAGGGACAGTGTGAGAGACAGTGTGAGAGACAGTGAGAGACAGTGAGAGACAGTGAGAGACAGTGTGAGACAGTGAGAGACAGTGTGAGACAGTGTGAGACAGTGTGAGACAGTGAGAGAGAAGTGAGAGACAGTGTGAGAGACAGTGTGAGGGACAGGTGAGAGACAGTTTGAGGGACAGAGGAGAGACAGTGTGAGGGACAGTGAGAGACGAGTGTGAGGGACAGGTGGGAGGGACAGTGTGAGAGACAGTGTGAGGGACAGTGTGAGGACAGTGTGAGGGACAGTGTGAGGGGCAGTGTGAGGGATAGTGAGAGAGAGAGAGAGAGGAACAGTGTGAGGGGCAGTGTGAGGGATAGTGAGAGAGAGAGGAACAGTGTGAGGGGCAGTGTGAGGGATAGTGAGAGAGAGAGAGGAACAGTGTGAGGGGCAGTGTGAGGGGCAGTGTGAGGGATAGTGTGAGACAGTGAGAGTGTGAGACAGTGTGAGAGACAGTGTAGAGACAGTGTGAGGGACAGTGAGTAGATTGGTGAGGGACAGGTGTGAGGGACAGTGTGAGGGACAGTGTGAGGGACAGTGAGGACAGTGGAGGGCAGTGTGAGAGACAGTGTGAGGGACAGGAGAGACAGTGAGAGAGTGAGAGACAGTGTGAGGGACAGCTGTGAGGGACAGTGAGAGGACAGTGTGAGACAGTGTGAGAGACAGTGTGAGAGACAGTGAGGGAGGCAGTGTGAGAGTGTGAGGACAGTGGACAGGAGGGACAGTGGAGAGACAGTGGAGAGACAGTGTGAGAGACAGTGTGAGAGAGACAGTGTGAGGGACAGTGAGAGGGACAGTGGAGAGACAGTGTGAGAGACAGTGTGAGAGACAGTGGGAGGGCAGTGTGAGGGCAGGTAGAGACAGTGTGAGAGACAGTGAGAGACAGTGGAGAGACAGTGTGAGACAGTGTGAGGACAGTGTGAGAGATGAGTGACAGAGAGACAGTGTGAGAGACAGTGTGAGACAGTGAGAGACAGTGAGGGACAGTGTGAGAGACAGTGAGAGACAGTGTGAGAGACAGTGTGAGAGACAGTGCTGAGAGACAGTGAGGGACAGTGTAGAGAGACAGTGAGACAGTTCTAGAGACAGTGAGAGACAGTGTGAGAGGCAGTGAGGGACAGTGTGAGAGACAGTGAGAGACAGGTGAGAGACAGTGTAAGAACAGTGAGAGACAGAGAGACAGTGAGAGACAGTGTGAGAGACAGTGTGAGGGACAGTGGAGAGACAGGAGAGACAGAGAGACAGTGAGAGACAGTGTGAGGAGACAGTGTGAGAGCAGTGAGAGACAGTGTGAGAGACAGTGTGAGAGAGACAGTGTGAGGGAGCAGTGTGAGGGGACAGTGTGAGAGACAGGTGAGGGACAGTGAGGGGCAGTGTGAGAGCAGTGTGAGGGACAGTGTAAGGACAGTGTGAGAGACAGTGTGAGGGACAGTGAGAGACAGTGTGAGGGGACAGTGAGAGACAGTGTGAGGGACAGTGAGCAGAGAGAGGAGAGACAGTGTGAGGGACAGTGTGAGGACAGTGTAGGAGAGACAGAGAGACAGTGTGAGGGACAGTGAGAGACAGTAGTGAGAGGCAGGTGTGAGGGACAGTGTGAAGGACAGTGTGAGAGACAGTGTGAGGGACAGTATGAGAGAGTGTGAGAGACAGTGAGCAGAAGTGTGAGAGACAGTGAGGGACAGTGTGAGAGACAGTGTGAGGGACAGTATGAGAGACAGTGTGAGGACAGTGAGGACAGTGAGGGTGAGGGACAGTGAGACAGTGTGAGGGACAGTGTGAGAGACAGTGAGGGACAGTGAGGGACAGTGAGAGGCAGGTGGAGGGACAGTGAGAGACAGTGTGAGGGACAGTGTGAGGGACAGTGTGAGGGACAGTGAGGAGGCAGTGGAGGACAGTGGAGAGACAGTGTGACAGTGTGAAGAAAGTGAGCAGTGAGCAGTGTGAGGGACAGAGTGAGGGACAGTGTGAGGGACAGTGAGGACAGTGTGAGGGACAGTGTGAGGGACAGTGAGAGGGACAGGTGAGGGACAGTGTGAGAGACAGTGTGAGGGACAGTGTGAGGGACAGTGAGGACAGTGGGACAGTGTGAGAGACAGTGTGAGGGAGGGGCAGTGTGAGGGACAGTGTGAGGGAAAGTGTGAGACAGTGAGGGGCAGTGAGGGACAGTGAGAGAGGCAGTGTGAGGGACAGTGTGAGGGACAGTGTAGAGGACAGGAGGGGAGGGACAGTGTGAGAAACAAGTGTGAGGGACAGTGAGAGAACAGTGTGAGGGACAGTGAGGAGGACAGTGTGAGAGACAGTGTGAGGGACAGTGTGAAAGAGAGAGGAGAGTGTGAGGGACAGTGTGAAGAGAGGCAGTGTGAGGGGACAGTGAGAGACATTGTAAGGGACAGTGTGAGACAGTGTAGAGACATTGTGAGGGACAATATGAGAGACAGTGTGAGAGACAGTGAGGGACAGTGAGAGCAGTGTGAGGGATACTGTGAGAGCAGTGTGAGAGACAGTGTGAGGGACAGTGAGAGATTGTGTGAGGGACAGTGTGAGAGAGTGAGAGACAGTGAGAGACAGTGTGAGGGAGCAGTGTGAGAGACAGTGTGAGAGACAGTGTCACGGGACAGTGTGAGGGAGTGTGACGAGCAGTGTGAGAGATAGTGTGAGGGACAGTGTGAGAGACAGTGTGAGGGACAGTGTAAGGGACAGTGTGAGGAACAGTGTGAGGGACAGTGTGAGGGACAGTGTGAGAGACAGTGTGAGGGACAGTGTGAGAGACAGTGTGAGAGACAGTGTGAGAGACAGTGTGAGGGACAGTTTGAGGGACAGTTTGAGAGATAGTGTGAGAGACAGTGTGAGAGACAGTGTGAGAGTGTGAGAGACAGTGTGAGAGACAGTGTGAGAGACAGTGTGAGAGACAGTGTGAGGGACAGTGGAGAGCAGTGTGAGGGACAGTGTGAGAGACAGTGTGAGGGACAGTGTGAGAGACAGTGTGAGGCAGCGTGAGGGACAGTGGAAGGACAGTGAGAGACGGTGAGGGACAGTATGAGAGACAGTGTGAGACAGTGTGAGGGACAGTGAGAGACAGTGTGAGGGACAGTGTGAGACAGTGAGGGACAGTGAGAGACAGTGTGAGAGACAGTGAGGGGGGACAGTGAGGGACAGTGTGAGAGACAGTGTGAGGGACAGTGAGAGACGGTGTAAGGGACAGTGAGGTACAGTGAGACATGTGAGAAAGAAAGTGTGAGAGACAGTGTGAGAGACAGTGAGAGACAGTGTGAGGGACAGTGTGAGACAGTCAGTGACAGACAGTGAGACAGTGTGAGAGACAGTGTCACTGGACAGTGTGGGAGGGAGGGAGGGACAGTGTGAGGGACAGTGTGAGGGACAATGTGAGGGGACAGTGAGAGACAGTGTGAGGGACAGTGAGACAGTGAGAGGCAGTGAGGGACAGTGTGAGACAGTGTGAGGGACAGTGAGAGAGAGCAGTGTGAGGGACAGTATGAGGGACAGTGTGAGGGACAGTGTGAGAGGCAGTGGTGAGGGACAGTGAAGGACAGTGTGAGAGCAGTGTGAGGGACAGTATGAGAGACAGTGTGAGAGACAGTGTGAGGGACAGTGAGAGACAGTGTGAGGGACAGTGTGAGGGACAGTGAGGGACAGTGTGAGAGACAGGCGAGGGAGCAGTGTGAGGGACAGTGAGAGGCAGTGTCAGGGACAGTGAGAGACAGTGTGAGGGACAGTGAGGGACAGTGTGAGAGACAGGAGGGACAGTGTGAGAGACAGTGTGAGGGACAGTGAGGGACAGTGTGAGAGACAGTGGTGAGGGACAGTGTGAAGACAGTGAGGGACAGTGTGAGGGACAGTGAGACAGTGGAGGGGACAGTGTGAGAGACATTGTGAGGGGACAGTGTAGTGACAGTGTGAGAGACAGTGTGAGAGACAGTGTGAGGGACAGTGAGAGACAGTGAGAGACAGTGTGAGGGACAGTGTGAGAGACAGTGTGAGGGACAGTGTGAGACAGTGAGAGACAGTGTGAGGGACAGTGAGAGACAGTGTGAGAGACAGTGTGAGGGACAGTGAGAGACAGTGTGGAGAGACAGTGAGGGACAGTGTGAGAGACAGTGTGAGAGACAGTGTGAGGGACAGTGAGAGACAGTGTGAGAGACAGTGTGAGGGACAGTGAGAGACAGTGAGGGACAGTGTGGAGAGACAGTGTGAGAGACAGTGTGAGAGACAGTGTGAGGGACAGTGTGAGAGACAGTGTGAGACAGTGAGAGACTGTGTGAGAGAGTGTGAGAGACAGTGTGAGAGACAGTGTGAGACAGTGTGGGAGGGACAGTGTGAGGGACATGTGAGGGACAGTGTGAGGGACAGTGAGGGGACAGGGGAGACAGTGTATAATGCTGTAAATGTCCACAGGGGAAAAAAATTCCCCACTCCAGCCATCAGGAGGAAAGAGAGTCATCTCTCTCCCTGTTATTTCCCCGCCACGGCCACTGCACTAATGAAGTACAGCGGCAGACAAGTCACTTCTCCCCCACACCCCCACACCCCCTCACCACACTAGGGAACTTCTCTAACAGGTGGGGAGGCAGGGAAATCCTTCACTGGAAGTTAGATTAAGTCGCCATACATGTGTTAGATTTAATTTTTTATTTTTTATTAGTTATTAAAGATTAGCCGGTATTCTCCCGGCCCGGGCCTTTTCCAAGTGGTGGCCCGGCCTTGGCTCGCTCTTTAGGGAGTGTCTGAGACCTAAGTCTCCCATGGGAGGAGGCACAAGTACCTCCTCATCTTTGGGACTAACTGTCCTCAGGCCTAGCCTCAAGCTAGGCCTCTCTGGTCTGCCATCCTCGCCCCAAGGGGGCAAATGGGAATGACAGTCTTATGAGCTAAAGACTCGGGCTCAGGCACCTACCCTACCCTAGAAGGGTTAGGCATGGTATCGATTCTGTTAGATTTAAGTTACTATCTTAGTGGTTATTCTAGGTAATCTACACATATGCTGTTATGTATGATAATTTATGTAACTGTATTTATGTGTAACTCTACCTGAATGAACTTAATTACTTACATACTAGTGTTTTGTATGATTCTGAGTTTTACTAACAATCAAATAAAGAAACGGAGTAAAGAGTGTATAACAAATAAAGTGAGAAATATCGAAGTATTTCTTACTGATGAACTGAGTTGTAAATCCTCCTCAGGCAGCCAGCGATGTAAACATGATCTCTCTTCTCTGTTTCTTCTTTCTTTCTCTCTCTCTCGACTATATATATATATATATATATATATATATATATATATATATATATAGAGAGAGAGAGAGAGAGAGAGAGAGAGAGAGAGAGAGAGAGAGAGAGAGAGAGAGAGAGAGAGAGAGAGAGAGAGAGAGAGAGAGAGAGAGAGAGAGAGAGAGAGAGAGAGAGAGAGAGAGAGAGAGAGAGAGAGAGAGAGAGAGAGAGAGAGAGATAGAGAGAGAGAGAGAGAGAGACAGAGACAGAGAGAGAGAGAGAGAGAGAGAGAGAGAGAGAGAGAGAGAGAGAGAGAGAGAGAGAGAGAGAGAGAGAGAGAGAGAGAGAGAGAGAGAGGGAGGGGTAGTAGACTAAGGCTTCGAGAATTTAGCTAGCTTCCCGGGAGGCTGGCTAAAGAATTCAGGTTCAATCCCTCGCTGGTCGCAGTTTGTTATTTGCTTTAAAGCCACTTGTTTCCCTGGCTTCTACTTCGTCAGTCATCTGTTTTTGTTCCTCTATTGTTTTGATAAAGTCACTGGTTGGCGGAACGTCGACACAATAAAGATACCCAGTGTTGTCTAGGTGCCACATTCTTCAACAACATGGGTACACACAGTCAACACACAGATGGTACACAACATGGGTACACACAGTCAACACACAGATGGTACACAACATGGGTACACACAGTCAACACACAGATGGTACACAACATGGGTACACACAGTCAACACACAGATGGTACACAACATGGGTACACACAGTCAACACACAGATGGTACACAACATGGGTACACACAGTAAACACACAGATGGTACACACCATGGGTATATGCACAGAGGGTACACACAGAGTGTACACACAGACGGTACGTAGGGGCACACACACACACACAGGGAACAAATAGAAAGTAGACACAGAGAGTACGCACAGAACATACACATAGACGGTACACAGACGGTACGCACAGAGTGCACACATCTGTGGGTGCACCTCCCATTTGCATGAAGGTGCAAATGGAGGTACGCACAGACGGTACGCACAGAGTATACACGCAGAGGGTACACACAGACTGAACGCATAGAATATACACACACAGGGTACACACAGATGGTACGCACAGAGTATACACGCAGAGGGTACACTCAGACTGAACGCACAGAGTATACACGCCGAGGGTACACACAGGAGATACAACTAACGATACTCACAGAGTACACACAAAGGAATACACCCAAAAGGGTACACATTTAAGGTACACAGAGGGAGCACATGATAAAGGATAGAGGGGAAGATGATGAGTTCTCATGAAAGAGGGGAGAGTAGAAGAGAAAAGTGAAGCAGAGGGGAAGTGAGAGTGAGGGCAACACTACACTAGGTGTAGTGCGGTGATGAATGTAGTGATAATGTAGGTTGTAACAGTACTGTGAGTGTAGTGATAATGTAGGTTGTAACAGTACTATTGAGTGTAGTGATAATGTAAGTTGTAACAGCACTGTTGAGTATAGTGATAATGTAGGTAGTAACAGTACTGTTGAGTGTAGTGATAATGTAGGTTGTAACAGTACTGTTGAGTATAGTGATAATGTAGGTAGTAACAGTACTGTTGAGTGTAGTGATAATGTAGGTAGTAACAGTACTGTTGAGTGTAGTGATAATGTAGGTTGTAACAGTACTGTTGAGTGTAGTGATAATGTAGGTTGTAACAGTACTGTTGAGTGTAGTGATAATGTAGGCTGTAACAGTACTGTTGAGTGTAGTGATAATGTAGGTTGTAACAGTGCTGTTGAGTGTAGTGATAATGGAGGTTGTAACAGTGCTGTTGAGTATAGTGATAATGTAGGTTGTAACAGTACTGTTGAGTGTAGAGATAATGTAGGTTGTAACAGTGCTGTTGAGTATAGTGATAATGTAGGTTGTAACAATACTGTTGAGTGTAGAGATAATGTAAGTTGTAACAGTACTGTTGAGTGTAGTGATAATGTAAGTTGTAACAGTACTGTTGAGTGTAGTGATAATGTAGGTTGTAACAGTGCTGTTGAGTATAGTGATAATGTAGGTTGTAACAGTACTGTTGAGTGTAGAGATAATGTAGGTTGTAACAGTACTGTTGAGTGTAGTGATAATGTAAGTTGTAACAGTACTGTTGAGTGTAGTGATAATGTAGGTTGTAACAGTACTGTTGAGTGTAGTGATAATGTAGGTTGTAACAGTGCTGTTGAGTATAGTGATAATGTAGGTTGTAACAGTACTGTTGAGTATAGAGATAATGTGGAGTTGTAACAGTGCTGTTGAGTATAGTGATAATGTAGGTTGTAACAGTAATTGTTGAGTATAGTGATAATGTAGGTTGTAACAGTACTGCTGAGTATAGTGATAATGGTAGGTTGTAACAGTACTGTTGAGTATAGTGATAATGTAGGTTGTAACAGTACTGTTGAGTATAGTGATAATGTAGGTTGTAACAGTGCTGTTGAGTATAGTGATAATGTAGGTTGTAACAGTACTGTTGAGTATAGTGATAATGTAGGTTGTAACAGTGCTGTTGAGTATAGTGATAATGTAGGTTGTAACAGTACTGTTGAGTGTAGTGATAATGTAGGTTGTAACAGTACTGTTGAGTATAGTGATAATGTAGGTTGTAACAGTACTGTTGAGTGTAGTGATAATGTAGGTTTTAACAGTACTGTTGAGTATAGTGATAATGTAGGTTGTAACAGTACTGTTGAGTGTAGTGATAATGTAGGTTGTAACAGTGCTGTTGAGTATAGTGATAATGTAGGTTGTAACAGTACTGTTGAGTATAGTGATAATGTAGGTTGTAACAGTACTGTTGAGTGTAGTGATAATGTAGGTTGTAACAGTGCTGTTGAGTATAGTGATAATGTAGGTTGTAACAGTGCTGTTGAGTATAGTGATAATGTAGGTTGTAACAGTACTGTGAGTGTAGTGATAATGTAGGTTGTAACAGTATTGTTGAGTGTAGTGATAATGTAGGTTGTAACAGTACTGTGAGTGTAGTGATAATGTAGGTAGTAACAGTACTGTTGAGTGTAGTGATAATGTAGGTTGTAACAGTACTGTTGAGTGTAGTGATAATGTAGGTTGTAACAGTATTGTTGAGTGTAGTGATAATGTAGGTTGTAACAGTACTGTGAGTGTAGTGATAATGTAGGTAGTAACAGTACTGTTGAGTGTAGTGATAATGTAGGTTGTAACAGTACTGTTGAGTGTAGTGATAATGTAGGTTGTAACGGTACTGTTGAGTGTAATGATAATGTAGGTTGTAACAGTACTGTTTAGAGTAGTGATAATGTAGGCTGTAACAGTACTGTTGAGTGTAGAGATAATGAAGGTTGTAACAGTACTGTTGAGTGTAGTGATAATGTAGGTTGTAACAGTATTGTTGAGTATAGTGATAATGTAGGTTGTAACAGTACTGTTGAGTGTAGTGATAATGTAGGTTGTAACAGTACTGTTGAGTGTAGTGATAATGTAGGTTGTAACAGTACTGTTGAGTGTAGTGATAATGTAGGTTGTAACAGTACTGTTGAGTATAGTGATAATGTAGGTTGTAACAGTGCTGTTGAGTATAGTGATAATGTAGGTTGTAACAGTGCTGTTGAGTATAGTGATAATGTAGGTTGTAACAGTACTGTTGAGTGTAGTGATAATGTTGGTTGTAACAGTACTGTGAGTGTAATGATAATGTAGGTTGTAACGGTACTGTTGAGTGTAATGATAATGTAGGTTGTAACAGTACTGTTTAGAGTAGTGATAATGTAGGCTGTAACAGTACTGTTGAGTGTAGAGATAATGAAGGTTGTAACAGTACTGTTGAGTGTAGTGATAATGTAGGTTGTAACAGTATTGTTGAGTATAGTGATAATGTAGGTTGTAACAGTACTGTTGAGTGTAGTGATAATGTAGGTTGTAACAGTACTGTTGAGTGTAGTGATAATGTAGGTTGTAACAGTACTGTTGAGTATAGTGATAATGTAGGTTGTAACAGTGCTGTTGAGTATAGTGATAATGTAGGTTGTAACAGTGCTGTTGAGTATAGTGATAATGTAGGTTGTAACAGTACTGTTGAGTGTAGTGATAATGTTGGTTGTAACAGTACTGTGAGTGTAATGATAATGTAGGTTGTAACAGTACTGTTGAGTGTAGTGATAATGTAGGTTGTAACAGTACTGTGGAAACATAAACACATATGCAGTTTAATGTAATCCTTTATTGACAACGTTTCGCCCACACAGTGGGCTTTTTCAAGTCACAAACGGATCTACCTGGGGTGGAAGGTACGGGAGTATTTGTAGTCAGAATGTTGAGGTCAGGTGGAGAATGCTGCATCTGAGGATCCACTGGGTGGGGTTATAGAGTCTTGGGTAGCTTGGCTTCGACTGTCACCTGGCTCCGTTATGTTGACATTCTCCTCATAACTCCCAGGCGCTTCAACGTTCAAGCTCTCCAAGACAAGCTCAACCAGGTCGAGCCCTGAATCCAGTTCACACTTGAAGAAGAAGTCAACAACACTCTTCCTTTCCTTGATGTTCTTCTCTGCAAAACTGACCATGAACTTCTGTTTTAAAGTCTATCGAAAACCAACCAACCAAAACGATCTTCTACATTCTTCTACTCTCACCACGACACCAAAAACTAAACGTGGTGTAATTATAGGCTTCTTCCTGCGCGCACTCAGAATCTGCAGCAATGAGTTCCTTGAGGAAGAATGCACTATAATTGAACAAGTAATTTCTAAATTCCACTATCCTCGTGAACAGTGAAATAGACAAATTGAAGAAAATAGATTCTGCTCTTGACTCTCGCCCAGGCAGGTCATAGCAGCTCCTCCACTTACTCTGTCTCCCTACGATCTCCGTTGGGGAGGGGAACCTTACCTAACGTTGTCATCGTTTGACTTACACGATGAGCTACGCAAATCGTGTAAAGATCAAACCAAGAAATGCTACCGTTGATGATTCAACGAAGATTGCTCTTGCAACTGTTGTTCAGGGAGCACTGGAAGTAAAATTCAACACCATATTGTCACTGAAAGAAGCATTCATTGTTGTGTGTCACGATGATGCTGAAGCAGAGAAGCTTACTCACCTACAGAAGCCATCACTACTCTTACTACTCAAGGGTTTACTGTTACGTCATCTCCTGCCTTCAGGGCAAGGAAATCAGTATTCCTAAAAAAACTGGACAAGATTCTGACGTCTCAAACACCTGCTGAACTCAAGTCATCCATCGAGACGCAAAATACTTGGGCTACTGTTGACAGCATTATAGAAATCCCAAATGCAACGTCCATGATCAAGGTCACCTTCACCGACGTGAACATGGCTGCCACTGCACTGAACGAAGGTCTTGCTGTCTACTACTACTACATCAGCCCTACCTACATTGAAGCAGAGAGATATCACTACATCCAACATTGCTGGAACTGTTATTCAAACCATCACACCACCAAAGCATGTCCAGTAAAAGACAAGAAGTTCTGCACTACATGTGGTAGTGAGGGACACGCCTTCAGTTCCTGCACCGCTGCTGCTCCAACACAACCAGCGTGCTTAAACTGCAAGAGTAATGATCACCATACACTGGCAGCAAAATGTCCTACAAGAAAGGATATTATGAAGAAAACACAAGATGCAGCAAAGAAAAACCTACAAGCAACACACCAACGTATGCAGCAATTGCAAAAATACAAGCAGACACTACAAAATTACTTCAAGCATCTACTCAGCCCGCCTCCACCACCACCACTACCATCACTCCTCCAACATGTGACGTAACGAAAATTCACTACTGTCTACTATACGCTCATATGCAAAACATGGCTGTACCTGGATCATTTAACTCTACCATCAACGAGTTATTTGCATTAAATAACATGCCTTCATTTATATTTCCAGCATCTCCACCTTCTGAAGAAATTCTCAAACACCAAAACTTAATCGCCAACTCTTCTGCAGAAGTTCCATCAACACCACCAACTAGTGACGTCAATCTAACAACGACCAATGAGAAGCCTCCACCGCCACCACCTCTCATTGAATCCAACCAATCAGAAGCCTTACCACCAGAAACATCTTTTAATTCGTCTCCTGAAGTTGAAAACGAAGCAACACCACCTTCCTCTACTCCACCACCGCCTTCTCTACTTACCTCACGTCGATTACCTGGAACACCATGGGTTAAACACAAAGGACTCATATTCTACACCACAAGGCTATACCCTGCAAGCATGACTCGCCTAGAACTCATCCAACATCTCCAAGACAACACTGTATCGTACCAAAGCGAAGAAAGACCATTCCTACCTACAACCAGATACTCCACCAACTCCAAACCAACGAATACTACTACAGCTCTCCCATAAGTGTGATACAACTCTCTCGAAAACAATTTACCGCACTGATAAACGGTTTAAGACCATACCCAACTCATCCTGCTTGCTGCCTTCCGATACTCCCAGCTCCTACCGCTGCCTTCGCCATCCTCTCCTAGTGAGCCAAGCAATGACATCAGTCAAGCCTCTCTATCTACGTCTCCAGTACTTTTGTACCACATGTCCCAAAGTGGTTGGGCCACTTGCCTTGATTCCTTCCCCTCCTCCCCATCCTTTTCCAGTTATTTCCATCCTTCCATATCCTTC
>NW_027195133.1:307500-327500 GCF_038502225.1 Cherax quadricarinatus | reverse complement strand
CAAATGAAAATGCTGGCCCACAGATGGCTCCAACTTCATCCTGTTCCGTACTTGTATGTCTCATAACAATAAAAATGCTTTCAAATGAGCTGATGTAGGTAACAGCTCTTAGCTTGCCAATAAAGTTAGGAATCCTTAACCTGTAAATAGCTGTCAATAAAGCTAGGGATCCTTAACCTTGTCAAACCCTGTGTAAAAAAAAAAAAAAAAAAAAAAAAAAGAGAGAGAGAGAGAGAGAGAGAGAGAGAGAGAGAGAGGGAGAGAGAGAGAGAGAGAGAGAGAGAGAGAGAGAGAGAGAGAGAGAGAGAGAGAGAGAGAGAGAAACCATGATCTCCTTCACAAATACATTATTTGTTACCAACATATAAATCGTCTATGCAGTATAAATTTCAAGAATTAATGTTTGGTATATAAATTGTTATAGGGAAATTCAGATTCAGAGTTCGGGATAACATTGACACATGCTTCCCATATATATATATATATATATATATATATATATATATATATATATATATATATATATATATATATATATATATATATATATATATATAAATATATATATATATATATATATATATATATATATATATATATATATATATATATATATATATATATATATATATATATATATATATATGTATGTATATATACATACCGTACATATATGTATATATATATATATATATATATATATATATATATATATATATATATTTATATATATATATATATATATATATATATATATATATATATATATATATATATATGTATATATACATATATATATATGTATATATATATATATATATATATATATATATATATATATATATATATATATATATATATATATATATATATATATATATATATGCAATATGATCACAGTAAACAGGTGATATCACAATATGCAGACCAACCACTATGAAAAAAATAGTGAAATTCCAAGCCCTTTCGTGATTTCTCACATTATCAAGGAACTATAAAAATAAAAGATTAATAGGAAGGCATATAAGGACGAGACTACACCTTACTGCCACCCCACAACAACACCCGACTTTTTTATGATCATGTAAGTAGGTAGTCAATGATCCGTGAAACACAGCTTACATTCTAACCAAAAAATTGCCTAACGTGCCTTAAATTCTTCCCAAATTTTATTATGAATGCAATTTATATAAACCAAAAGAAATACTCATATTATTTTCAAAACTACTTTGTATAAAACATAATACTATTATATTCGTGTCCACTATGGACTTGTTTGGTGAAACTTTCTCAGCCATTTTAAAATTAATTGGTAGTTTGCAGGGGTTGAGACTCAGCTCCTGGCCCCACTCCTTCACTGACCGCTACTAGGTCCTCTCTCTCCCTGCTCCATGAGCTTTATCATACCTCGTCTTAAAACTATGTATGGCTCCTGCCTCCACTACATCACTTGCCAGACTGTTTCATTTCCTGACAACTCTGTGACCGAAGAAATATTTCCTAACATCCTTTTGACTTATCTGAGTCTTCAACTTCTAATTGTGACCGCTTGTTTCTCTGTCCCTTCTCTGGAACATCCTGTCTCTGTCCATCTTATCTATTCCTCGCAATATATATACATCGTTATCATGTTTCCCTTGACCCTCCTGTCCTCCAGTGTCGTCAGGCCTATTTCCCTTAACCTTTCTTCGTAGGACATACCCCTGAGCTCCGGAACTAGCCTTGTTGCAAACCTTTGCACTTTCTCTAATTTCTTGACGTGCTTGACGAGGTGTGGGTTTCAAACTGGTGCTACATACTCCAGTATGGGCCTGACGTACACGGTGTACAGTCTTAAACAATTCCTTACTGAGGTATCGGAACGCTATTCTCAGGTTTGCCAGGCGCCCATATGCTGCAGCAGTTATCTGGCTGATGTGTGCTTCCGGAGACGTGCTCGGTGTTATACTCACCCATATACGCCTATACTCTGTCTGCGGTCTTCTTTGTCCTTCCCCGATCTTCATGACTTTGCATTTGGCTGTGTTAAATTCGAGTAGCCAGTTGCTGACCACGTGTCCAGCCTGTCCAGGTCTCTTTGGAGTCCTGTCTGATCATCATCTGATTTAATTATTCTCATTAACTTCACATCCGTCATGGCATTCATATATACCAAAAACAGCACTGGTCCTAGGACTGACCCTTGTGGAACCCCTCTCGTCACAGGCGCCTATTGTGATACCTCATCTTGTACCATGACTCGTTGTTGCCTCCCTGTCAGGTATTCTCTGATCCATTGCAGTGCCCTCCCTGTTATACCAGCCTGATCCTCTAGCTTCTGCACTAATCTCTTGTGAGGAACTGTGTCGAAGACCTTCTTGCAGTCCAAGAAAATGCAGTCAGCCCACCCCTCCCTCTCGTGTCTTCTGTTACCTTGTCATAAAACTCCAGGAGGTTTGTGACACAGAATTTGCCTTCCATGAATCCGTGCTGGTTGTCTTTTATAATCTAATTCCGTTCCAGATGCTCCACTAATCTCCTCCTAATAATCTTGTGTGTGTGTGTGTCACACTCACTCACGTCACACTCACTCCCAGACCCATTGAGGTGGACCTTCAGCCTCCTAATCTTCTCCTGGAGAAGCAGGACTTCCTCCTTCAACACCCCAACCTCAGGTCTTAAAACCGTGCAAAAGCAAGCCATGGCTTTGTAACCGTCCACAATAATCCCCAGAGCAGCTCAGGGTCTGTGACCTCACGTGACGACTGACCACTGACCAGGGAGAAGGGACAGGTGCTAAAATTCCCAGGTCACTATGGGTCAGGTCCCAGACCAATTCTCCGTAGTTACTGGACCCTGTTGCATACGTATAAAATCAAAACAAAAGCCCCCCACTCCACCCTCAGTATACGAGTAAAACAGAACAAGAGCCTCCTTAAGTGGATGTGACCTAGTCTTGACTAGGTTGGGTCAATGGCTTAAGACGGAGGTTTCTTACTATTTCACCTACATAAATCCTGTCACAGCCTCCACAGGGTATAGTGTAAACCCCTGCGTTGACTGGTTCATGGTGCTTGGATTCTGTCCTGGCTAGATCCTTTATTGAAGTGCTGGAAGCGATGGCGACTCTAATGTTAGTTTGTGCAAGTACTTTAGAAACGTTCAGTGTAACCTGGCTGTTGGGAAGAATTATAACTTTGTTAGGAGTGGTGTTGGTGCGTGGAGAATTAATGATCTGAAGAGTTCTTTTCTTGCAATCTTTGATGAAAAAGGAAGGAAAACGTAAATCAGTGAAGGTTTGGTGAATGTATGTACATTCCTCGTCAAGAAACTCAGGACCACATATTCGGTATTATGCTCTTAGGAAGAATCCGATGATGATGCCTCTTTTGGTCTTAGTATCTTATCTGGAATAGAAGTGTGTGAGATCATTCTTGATAAATTAGACACATGTACAACACTTGGGCATCTCTACCAAGGAAACGCCTCGCCACACAGCGGCTTCATCAGTCTATAAGAAGGAGAACATTGAAAAACAGAGGAGTTTGAGGTAATCAGTCCCTCAGCCTTGAGGGACTGTTTTGTATGGACTGATGAAGCCACTGTGCGGCGAAACGCTTCCCCAACAAAGACACTCAAGTGTTGTACATGTGTCTAATTTATCAACTTGTCGGTTCTCTGAACAATTCATCGAGACCATTTTTATTTATAGGTTTCCGGTAAACTTGAAATGTTAGACCGTTCTAAACCCTGTGGATGAGGACGTCTAGAAGAAGAGTCCAGTGACAAGCTACCTTTTCTAGACGTCCTTATCTACAAAGTAGATAATCAAAGATTTCAAGTTTACCGGAAAACTAGAAATAAGGCAAGCGAAAATTTGTGTATGCAATAATTTCGCAAAAAATCGAAAAAAAAATATTTCACTGTGTTTGTTTATTTTTAAATTATTGAAAACTTATATAAAATATATTGTTAAATTGAGCTTGTTATAATATGGCTAGGTAAGTTTTCTAAGGATCTTTTGGTACAAAATTATTAATATTTACATTAACATATATGAAAAGAATATATACCTGGAGTATACCTGGAGAGGGTTATGGGGTCAACGCCACCACGGCTCGGTCTGAGACCAGGCCTCGTGGTGGATCAGGGTCTGATGACCCAGGCTGTTACTGCTGGCCGCACTCAAACTGACGAACGAACCACAGCCCGACTGGTCAGGTACTGACTTTAGGTGCCTGTCTAGTGCCTTCTTGAAGACAGCCAGGGGTGTATTGGTAATCACCCTTATGTATGCTGGGAGGCAGTTGAACAGTTTTGGGCCCCTGACACTTATTGTGTTGTCTCTTATCGTGCTAGTGGCGCCCCTCCTTTTCTTTGGGGGGATGTTGCAGCGTCTGCCGAGTCTTTGGCTTTCATAGGGAGTGATTTTCGTGTGAAAGTTTGGTACTAATCCCTCTAGGATTTTCCAAGTGTATATTATCATTTATCTCTCTCGCCTGCGTTCCAGGGAATGCAAATCATGGGACTTCATCCGTTCCCAGTAATTTAGGTGCTTTATCGTACTTACGTGTGCCGTGAAAGTTCTTTCTACACTCTCCAGGTCAGCAATTTCGCCTGCCTTGGAGGGGGCAGTTAGTGTACAGCAGTATTCCAGCCTAGAGACATGCGATTTGAAAAAATCATGGACTACTAATTGATTAGTTTTATCTATTCGGCACGATATATATATACATATATATATATATATATATATATATATATATATATATATATATATATATATATATATATATATATATATATTGGTAGGGAAGTTTTCATTGCATTTATGAATATAGAAAAGGCATATGATAGAGTGAATAGGGGAGCAATGTGGCAGATGTTGCAAGTATATGGAATAGGTGGTAAGTTACTAAATGCTGTAAAGAGTTTTTATGAGGATAGTGAGGCTCAGGTTAGGGTGTGTAGAAGAGAGGGAGAATACTTCCCAGTAAAAGTAGGTCTTAGACAGGGATGTGTAATGTTACCATGGTTGTTTAATATATTTATAGATGGGGTTGTAAAAGAAGTGTTGGGGAGAGGGGTGGGATTAAATTATGGGGAATCAAATATAAAATGGGAGTTGACCCAGTTACTTTCGTTGATGATACTGTGCTTTTGGGGGATTCTAAAGAAAAGTTGCAAAGGTTAGTGGACGAGTTTTGGAGTGTGTATAAAGGTAGAAAGTTGAAAGTGAACGTAGATAACAGTAAGGTGATGAGGGTATCAAATGATTTACACAAAGAAAAATTGGATATCACATTGGAGAGAGGGAGTATGAAAAAAGTGAATGTTTTCAGATATTTGAAAGTTGACTTGTCAGCGGATGGGTTTATGAAGGATGAGGTAAACAATAGAATTGAAGGAAAAAAACGTGAGTGGTGCATTGAAGTATCTGTGGAGACAAATATAAAAAAAAAATTATTTGGTTGTCTGGTAGCGGGGAGTAAATGATACGTCTTCGGAGGCTTCTTACTTTATTGTTAAGTGTCGTGGTGGGTACACAGGCTTGTGTGTTGTGCCCAATGCCGGGGCAGGGCCATCCCACGAGAGAGAGCTAGGTGTAGGCCTTGTGTCTTCCTGCTAGGCCGCTGTGTGAGTGAGAGTGAGGCAAGGGCAGGCAGGCTGAAGTGGCAACGCCTATAGGTGGCAGCACCTGAGTGGCGCGAAATATGAACTAAGCTGGCAGACAGCATAGGCTGTCTGTGCAGACAGTACAGGCTGTCTACACAAAGAACGCTATCTATGGAGGGAAAAAAAGGGAACGTACGAGAGTATAGTCGTACCAACACTTCTATATGGGTGTGAAGCTTGGGTTGTAAATGCAGCAGCGAGGAGGTGGTTGGAGGCAGTGGAGATGTCCTGTCTAAGGGCAAAGTGTGGTGTAAATATTATGCAGAGAATTCGGAGTGTGGAAATTAGGAGAAGGTGTGGAGTTAATAAAAGTATTAGTCAGGGAGCTGAAAAGGGGTTGTTGATGTGGTTTGGTCATTTAGAGAGAATGGATCAAAGTAGAATGACTTGGAGAGCGTATAAATCTGTTGGGGATGGAAGGCGGGGTAGGGGTCGTACCCATAAAGGTTGGAGATAGGGGGTAAAGGAGGTTTTGTGGGCGAGGGGCTTGGAGTTCCAGCAAGCATGCGTGAGCGTGTTAGATATGAGTGAATGGAGACGAATGGCTTTTGGGACCTGACGAGCTGTTGAAATGTGAGCAGGGTTATATTTCGTGAAGGTATTCAGGGAAACCGGTTAGCCAGACTTGAGTCCTGGAAATGGGAAGTACAATGCCTGCACTTTAAAGGAGGGGTTTAGGATATTGGCAGTTTGGAGGGACGTCTAAACTGTCCTAGCTGAGCGCCTCTGCAAAGACAGTGATTATGTACGAGTGATGGTGAAAGTGTTGAATGATGATGAAAGTTTTTTCTTTCTTTTTGAGTCACTCTGCCTCGGTGGGAGACGGCCGACGTGTTATATATATATATATATATATATATATATATATATATATATATATATATATATATATATATATATATATATATATATATATATATATATATTATTATCACACTGGCCGATTCCCACCAAGGCAGGGTGGCCCGAAAAAGAAAAACTTTCACCATCATTCACTCCATCACTGTCTTGCCAGAAGGGTGCTTTACACTACAGTTTTTAAACTGCAACATTAACACCCCTCCTTCAGAGTGCAGGCACTGTACTTCCCATCTCCAGGACTCAAGTCCGGCCTGCCGGTTTCCCTGAACCCCTTCATAAATGTTACTTTGCTCACATTCCAACAGCACGTCAAGAATTAAAAACCATTTGTCTCCATTCACTCCTATCAAACACGCTCACGCATGCCTGCTGGAAGTCCAAGCCCCTCGCACACAAAACCTCGTTTACCCCCTCCCTCCAACCTTTCCTAGGCCGACCCCTACCCCGCCTTCCTTCCATTACAGACCGATACACTCTTGAAGTCATTCTGTTTCGCTACATTCTCTCTACATGTCCGAACCACCTCAACAACCCTTCCTCAGCCCTCTGGACAACAGTTTTGGTAATCCCGCACCTCCTCCTAACTTCCAAACTACGAATTCTCTGCATTATATTCACACCACACATTGCCCTCAGACATGACATCTCCACTGCCTCCAGCCTTCTCCTCGCTGCAACATTCATCACCCATGCTTCACACCCATATAAGAGTGTTGGTAAAACTATACTCTCATACATTCCCCTCTTTGCCTCCAAGGACAAAGTTCTTTGTCTCCACAGACTCCTAAGTGCACCACTCACCCTTTTTCCCTCATCAATTCTATGATTCACCTCATCCTTCATAGACCCATCCGCTGACACGTCCACTCCCAAATATCTGAATACATTCACCTCCTCCATACTCTCTCCCTCCAATCTGATATCCAATCTTTCATCACTTAATATTTTTGTTATCCTCATAACCTTACTCTTTCCTGTATTCACTTTTAATTTTCTTCTTTTGCACACCCTACCAAATTCATCCACCAATCTCTGCAACTTCTCTTCAGAATCTCCCAAGAGCACAGTGTCATCAGCAAAGAGCAACTGTGACAACTCCCACTTTATGTGTGATTCTTTATCTTTTAACTCCACGCCTCTTGTCAAGACCCTCGCATTTACTTCTCTTACAACCCCATCTATAAATATATTAAACAACCACGGTGACATCACACATCCTTGTCTAAGGCCTACTTTTACTGGGAAATAATTTCCCTCTTTCCTATGTACTCTAACTTGAGCCTCACTATCCTCGTAAAAACTCTTCACTGCTTTCAGTAACCTACCTCCTACACCATACACCTGCAACATCTGCCACATTGCCCCCCTATCCACCCTGTCATACGCCTTTTCCAAATCCATAAATGCCACAAAGACCTCTTTAGCCTTATCTAAATACTGTTCACTTATATGTTTCACTGTAAACACCTGGTCCACACACCCCCTACCTTTCCTAAAGCCTCCTTGTTCATCTGCTATCCTATTCTCCATCTTACTTTTAATTCTTTCAATAATAACTCTACCATACACTTTACCAGGTATACTCAGCAGACTTATCCCCCTATAATTTTTGCACTCTCTTTTATCCCCTTTGCCTTTATACAAAGGAAATATGCATGCTCTCTGCCAATCCCTAGGTACCTTACCCTCTTCCATACATTTATTAAATAATTGCACCAACCACTCCAAAACTATATCCCCACCTGCTTTTAACATTTCTATCTTTATCCCATCAATCCCGGCTGCCTTACCCCGTTTCATTTTACCTACTGCCTCACGAACTTCCCCCACACTCACAACTGGCTCTTCCTCACTCCTACAAGATGCTATTCCTCCTTGCCCTATACACGAAATCACAGCTAAAATAAATTCTTTTTTTTTATATTAAGGTTAGGTAAGTTTTCTAAGTTCCTTTTGGTGCAAAATTATAAATTTTTACATCAATATTAATGAAAAAAATATATCTTTAAACGTATAAGAGAAAATTTTAGAAAGAACTTAATTTTAAACGAGTTCTTGCTAATTGACCAGTTTTACATATTCGGCACGACATATATATATATATATATATATATATATATATATATATATATATATATATATATATATATATATAGATACACATATATACATACATATATACATATATATATATATGAGTCGTGAAAAATGGGTTCTGAAGGTTTTAAGTGACAAAGGCAGCGACGATATGCAAATGAGATGTGATATTCGCTGCCTCCACACATTAAATATTAAATATTTTTACCTTTTCTTTCTCCTTCACAAAAAGGATTAGGTATAAATTTAAATGAAAAATTATATATATATATATATATATATATATATATATATATATATATATATATATATATATATATATATATATATATATATATATATATATATATATATATATATATAATAAATCTAGAAAAGCGAGATATTTTGAAATTTCGAGTTCTTTTTTTATATCATATAGAACGTTAGAATTTTGATCATTTTCCAGTTCCATTATACTTTGGAGAACAATTTTTATTTAAAATTATGACATTTTATGAGTTTCTAAATATCGATGATTTTGTGGCTTAGAGTTGTAGAGTGAAGCAGAGTGCCAGAGTGAAGCAGAGTGCCAGAGTGAAGTAGAGTGCCAGAGTGAAGTAGAGTGCCAGAGTGAAGTAGAGTGCCAGAGTGAAGCAGAGTACCAGAGTGAAGTAGAGTGCCAGAGTGAAGCAGAGTGCCAGAGTGAAGCAGAGTGCCAGAGTGAAGCAGAGTGCCAGAGTGAAGTAGAGTGCCAGAGTGAAGTAGAGTGCCAGAGTGAAGCAGAGTGCCAGAGTGAAGTAGAGTGCCAGAGTGAAGCAGAGTGCCAGAGTGAAGTAGAGTGCCAGAGTGAAGTAGAGTGCCAGAGTGAAGCAGAGTGCCAGAGTGAAGCAGAGTGCCAGAGTGAAGCAGATTGGCAGAGTGAAGTAGAGTGCCAGAGTGAAGCAGAGTGCCAGAGTGAAGCAGAGTGCCAGAGTGAAGCAGAGTGCCAGAGTGAAGCAGAGTGCCAGAGTGAAGCAGATTGGCAGAGTGAAGTAGAGTGCCAGAGTGAAGCAGAGTGCCAGAGTGAAGCAGAGTGCCAGAGTGAAGCAGAGTGCCAGAGTGAAGCAGAGTGCCAGAGTGAAGCAGATTGGCAGAGTGAAGTAGAGTGCCAGAGTGAAGCAGAGTACCAGAGTGAAGTAGAGTGCCAGAGTGAAGCAGAGTGCCAGAGTGAAGTAGAGTGCCAGAGTGAAGCAGAGTGCCAGAGTGAAGTAGAGTGCCAGAGTGAAGCAGAGTGCCAGAGTGAAGCAGAGTGCCAGAGTGAAGAAGAGTACCAGAGTGAAGTAGAGTGCCAGAGTGAAGCAGAGTGCCAGAGTGAAGCAGAGTGCCAGAGTGAAGCAGATTGGCAGAGTGAAGTAGAGTGCCAGAGTGAAGCAGAGTACCAGAGTGAAGTAGAGTGCCAGAGTGAAGCAGAGTACCAGAGTGAAGTAGAGTGCCAGAGTGAAGCAGAGTGCCAGAGTGAAGCAGAGTGCCAGAGTAAAGCAGAGTACCAGAGTGAAGTAGAGTGCCAGAGTGAAGCAGAGTGCCAGAGTGAAGCAGAGTGCCAGAGTGAAGCAGAGTGCCAGAGTGAAGCAGATTGGCAGAGTGAAGTAGAGTGCCAGAGTGAAGCAGAGTACCAGAGTGAAGTAGAGTGCCAGAGTGAAGCAGAGTGCCAGAGTGAAGCAGAGTGCCAGAGTGAAGCAGAGTACCAGAGTGAAGTAGAGTGCCAGAGTGAAGCAGAGTGCCAGGGTGAAGCAGAGTGCCAGAGTGAAGCAGAGTGCCAGAGTGAAGCAGATTGGCAGAGTGAAGTAGAGTGCCAGAGTGAAGCAGAGTACCAGAGTGAAGTAGAGTGCCAGAGTGGAGCAGAGTGCCAGAGTGAAGTAGAGTACCAGAGTGAAGCAGAGTGCCAGAGTGAAGTAGAGTGCCAGAGTGAAGCAGAGTGCCAGAGTGAAGCAGAGTGCCAGAGTGAAGCAGAGTACCAGAGTGAAGTAGAGTGCCAGAGTGAAGCAGAGTGCCAGAGTGAAGTAGAGTGCCAGAGTGAAGCAGAGTGCCAGAGTGAAGCAGAGTGCCAGAGTGAAGCAGAGTGCCAGAGTGAAGTAGAGTGCCAGAGTGAAGTAGAGTGGCAGAGTGAAGCAGAGTGCCAGAGTGAAGTAGAGTGCCAGAGTGAAGTAGAGTGCCAGAGTGAAGCAGAGTACCAGAGTGAAGCAGAGTGCCAGAGTGAAGCAGAGTGCCAGAGTGAAGTAGAGTGCCAGAGTGAAGCAGAGTGCCAGAGTGAAGTAGAGTGCCAGAGTGAAGTAGAGTGGCAGAGTGAAGCAGAGTGCCAGAGTGAAGTAGAGTGCCAGAGTGAAGCAGAGTACCAGAGTGAAGCAGAGTGCCAGAGTGAAGCAGAGAGCCAGAGTGAAGTAGAGTGTCATAGTGAAGTAGAGTGGCAGAGTGAAGCAGAGTGCGAGAGTGAAGTAAAGTGCCAGAGTGAAGTAGAGTGCCAGAGTGAAGCAGGGTACCAGAGTGAAGCAGAGTGCCAGAGTGAAGTAGAGTGCCAGAGTGAAGCAGAGTGCCAGAGTGAAGCAGAGTGCCAGAGTGAAGCAGAGTGCCAGAGTGAAGCAGAGTGCCAGAGTGAAGCAAAGTGGCAGAGTGAAGCAGAGTGCCAGAGTGAAGCAGAGTGCCAGAGTGAAGCAGAGTGCCAGAGTGAAGCAGAGTGACAGTGAAGCAGAGTGCCGGGGTGAAGAAGAGTGGCAGAGTGAAGCAGAGTGCCAGAGTGAAGAAGAGTGACAGTGAAGCAGAGTGCCGGGGAGAAGAAGAGTGCCAGAGTGAAGCAGAGTGCCAGAGTGAAGCAGAGTGGCAGAGTGAAGCAGAGTGGCAGAGTGAAGCAGAGTGCCAGAGTGAAGCAGAGTGCCAGAGTGAAGCAGAGTGCCAGAGTGAAGCAGAGTGACAGTGAAGCAGAGTGCCGGGGTGAAGCAGAGTGCCAGAGTGAAGCAGAATGCCGGGGTGAAGCAGAGTGCCAGAGTGAAGCAGAGTGCCAGAGTGAAGCAGAGTGCCGGGGTGAAGCAGAGTGCCAGAGTGAAGCAGAGTGGCAGAGTGAAGCAGAGTGCCAGAGTGAAGCAGAGTGGCAGATTGAAGCAGAGTGCCAGAGTGAAGCAGAGTGCCAGAGTGAAGCAGAGTGCCAAAGTGAAGAAGAGTGGCAGAGTGAAGCAGAGTGCCAGAGTGAAGCAGAGTGCCAGAGTGAAGCAGAGTGCCAGAGTGAAGCAGAGTGCCAGAGTGAAGCAGAGTGCCAGAGTGAAGCAGAGTGGCAGAGTGAAGCAGAGTGCCAGAGTGAAGAAGAGTGACAGAGTGAAGCAGAGTGCCGGGGTGAAGCAGAGTGGCAGAGTGAAGCAGAGTGCCAGAGTGAAGCAGAGTGCCAGAGTGAAGCAAAGTGGCAGAGTGAAGCAAAGTGGCAGAGTGAAGCAGAGTGCCAGAGTAAAGCAGAGTGCCAGAGTGAAGCAGAGTGCCAGAGTGAAGCAGAGTGCCAGAGTGAAGCAGAGTGCCAGAGTGAAGCAGAGTGGCAGAGTGAAGCAGAGTGCCAGAGTGAAGTAGAGTGCCAGAGTGAAGCAGAGTGCCGGGGTGAAGAAGAGTGGCAGAGTGAAGCAGAGTGCCGGGGTGAAGCAGAGTGCCAGAGTGAAGAACAGTGACAGTGAAGCAGAGTGCCGGGGTGAAGAACAGTGCCAGAGTGAAGTAGAGTGCCAGAGTGAAGTAGAGTGCCAGAGTGAAGCAGAGTACCAGAGTGAAGCAGAGTGCCAGAGTGAAGCAGAGTGCCAGAGTGAAGTAGAGTGCCAGAGTGAAGCAGAGTGCCAGAGTGAAGCAGAGTGCCAGAGTGAAGCAGAGTGGCAGAGTGAAGCACAGTGCCAGAGTGAAGCAGAGTGCCAGAGTGAAGCAGAGTTCCAGAGTGAAGCAGAGTGCCAGAGTGAAGCAGAGAGCCAGAGTGAAGTAGAGTGTCATAGTGAAGTAGAGTGGCAGAGTGAAGCAGAGTGCGAGAGTGAAGTAAAGTGCCAGAGTGAAGTAGAGTGCCAGAGTGAAGCAGGGTACCAGAGTGAAGCAGAGTGCCAGAGTGAAGTAGAGTGCCAGAGTGAAGCAGAGTGCCAGAGTGAAGCAGAGTGCCAGAGTGAAGCAGAGTGCCAGAGTGAAGCAGAGTGCCAGAGTGAAGCAAAGTGGCAGAGTGAAGCAGAGTGCCAGAGTGAAGCAGAGTGCCAGAGTGAAGCAGAGTGCCAGAGTGAAGCAGAGTGACAGTGAAGCAGAGTGCCGGGGTGAAGAAGAGTGGCAGAGTGAAGCAGAGTGCCAGAGTGAAGAAGAGTGACAGTGAAGCAGAGTGCCGGGGAGAAGAAGAGTGCCAGAGTGAAGCAGAGTGCCAGAGTGAAGCAGAGTGGCAGAGTGAAGCAGAGTGGCAGAGTGAAGCAGAGTGCCAGAGTGAAGCAGAGTGCCAGAGTGAAGCAGAGTGCCAGAGTGAAGCAGAGTGCCAGTGAAGCAGAGTGCCGGGGTGAAGCAGAGTGCCAGAGTGAAGCAGAATGCCGGGGTGAAGCAGAGTGCCAGAGTGAAGCAGAGTGCCAGAGTGAAGCAGAGTGCCGGGGTGAAGCAGAGTGCCAGAGTGAAGCAGAGTGGCAGAGTGAAGCAGAGTGCCAGAGTGAAGCAGAGTGGCAGATTGAAGCAGAGTGCCAGAGTGAAGCAGAGTGCCAGAGTGAAGCAGAGTGCCAAAGTGAAGAAGAGTGGCAGAGTGAAGCAGAGTGCCAGAGTGAAGCAGAGTGCCAGAGTGAAGCAGAGTGCCAGAGTGAAGCAGAGTGCCAGAGTGAAGCAGAGTGCCAGAGTGAAGCAGAGTGGCAGAGTGAAGCAGAGTGCCAGAGTGAAGAAGAGTGACAGAGTGAAGCAGAGTGCCGGGGTGAAGCAGAGTGGCAGAGTGAAGCAGAGTGCCAGAGTGAAGCAGAGTGCCAGAGTGAAGCAAAGTGGCAGAGTGAAGCAAAGTGGCAGAGTGAAGCAGAGTGCCAGAGTAAAGCAGAGTGCCAGAGTGAAGCAGAGTGCCAGAGTGAAGCAGAGTGCCAGAGTGAAGCAGAGTGCCAGAGTGAAGCAGAGTGGCAGAGTGAAGCAGAGTGCCAGAGTGAAGTAGAGTGCCAGAGTGAAGCAGAGTGCCGGGGTGAAGAAGAGTGGCAGAGTGAAGCAGAGTGCCGGGGTGAAGCAGAGTGCCAGAGTGAAGAACAGTGACAGTGAAGCAGAGTGCCGGGGTGAAGAACAGTGCCAGAGTGAAGCAGAGTGCCGGGGTGAAGCAGAGTGCCAGAGTGAAGCAGAGTGGCAGAGTGAAGCAGAGTGCCAGAGTGAAGCAGAGTGCCAGAGTGAAGCAGAGTGCCAAAGTGAAGAAGAGTGGCAGAGTGAAGCAGAGTGCCAGAGTGAAGCAGAGTGCCAGAGTGAAGCAGAGGGCCAGAGTGAAGCAGAGTGCCAGAGTGAAGCAGAGTGCCAGAGTGAAGCAGAGTGTCAGAGTGAAGCAGAATACCAGAGTGAAGCAAAGTGGCAGAGTGAAGCAGAGTGCCAGAGTGAAGCAGAGTGGCAGAGTGAAGCAGAGTGCCAGAGTGAAGCAGAGTGCCAGAGTGAAGTAGAGTGCCAGAGTGAAGCAGAGTGCCAGAGTGAAGCAGAGTGCCAGAGTAAAGCAGAGTGCCAGAGTGAAGCAGAGTGCCAGAGTGAAGCAGAGTGCCAGAGTGAAGCAGAGTGCCAGAGTGAAGCAGAGTGCCAGAGTGAAGCAGAGTGCCAGAGTGAAGCAGAGTGCCAGAGTGAAGCAGAGTGCCGGGGTGAAGCAGAGTGCCAGAGTGAAGCAGAGTGGCAGAGTGAAGCAGAGTGCCAGAGTGAAGCAGAGTGCCAGAGTGAAGCAGAGTGCCAAAGTGAAGAAGAGTGGCAGAGTGAAGCAGAGTGCCAGAGTGAAGCAGAGTGCCAGAGTGAAGCAGAGGGCCAGAGTGAAGCAGAGTGCCAGAGTGAAGCAGAGTGCCAGAGTGAAGCAGAGTGTCAGAGTGAAGCAGAATACCAGAGTGAAGCAAAGTGGCAGAGTGAAGCAGAGTGCCAGAGTGAAGCAGAGTGGCAGAGTGAAGCAGAGTGCCAGAGTGAAGCAGAGTGCCAGAGTGAAGTAGAGTGCCAGAGTGAAGCAGAGTGCCAGAGTGAAGCAGAGTGCCAGAGTAAAGCAGAGTGCCAGAGTGAAGCAGAGTGCCAGAGTGAAGCAGAGTGCCAGAGTGAAGCAGAGTGCCAGAGTGAAGCAGAGTGCCAGAGTGAAGCAGAGTGCCAGAGTGAAGCAGAGTGCCAGAGTGAAGCAGAGTGCCAGAGTGAAGCAGAGTGCCAGAGTGAAGAAGAGTGCCAGAGTGAAGCAGAGTACCAGAGTGAAGCAGAGTGCCAGAGTGAAGTAGAGTGCCAGAGTGAAGAAGAGTGGCAGAGTGAAGCAGAGTGCAAGAGTGAAGAAGAGTGCCAGAGTGAAGAAGAGTGGCAGAGTGAAGCAGAGTGCAAGAGTGAAGAAGAGTGCCAGAGTGAAGAAGAGTGCCAGAGTGAAGCAGAGTGCAAGAGTGAAGAAGAGTGCCAGAGTGAAGAAGAGTGCCAGAGTGAAGCAGAGTACCAGAGTGAAGAAGAGTGCCAGAGTGAAGAAGAGTGCCAGAGTGAAGCAGAGTACCAGAGTGAAGCAGAGTACCAGAGTGAAGAAGAGTGCCAGAGTGAAGAAGAGTGCCAGAGTGAAGCAGAGTGCCAGAGTGAAGAAGAGTGCCAGAGTGAAGAAGAGTGCCAGAGTGAAGAAGAGTGCCAGAGTGAAGCAGAGTGCCAGAGTGAAGCAGAGTGCCAGAGTGAAGCAGAGTGCCAGAGTGAAGAAGAGTGCCAGAGTGAAGAAGAGTGCCAGAGTGAAGCAGAGTGCCAGAGTGAAGCAGAGTGCCAGAGTGAAGCAGAGTGCCAGAGTGAAGCAGAGTGCCAGAGTGAAGAAGAGTGCCAGAGTGAAGCAGAGTGCCAGAGTGAAGAAGAGTGCCAGAGTGAAGCAGAGTGCCAGAGTGAAGCAGAGTGCCAGAGTGAAGAAGAGTGCCAGAGTGAAGCAGAGTGCCAGAGTGAAGCAGAGTGCCAGAGTGAAGCAGAGTGCCAGAGTGAAGAAGAGTGCCAGAGTGAAGCAGAGTGCCAGAGTGAAGAAGAGTGCCAGAGTGAAGCAGAGTGCCAGAGTGAAGCAGAGTGCCAGAGTGAAGAAGAGTGCCAGAGTGAAGCAGAGTACCAGAGTGAAGCAGAGTGCCAGAGTGAAGAAGAGTGCCAGAGTGAAGCAGAGTACCAGAGTGAAGCAGAGTGCCAGAGTGAAGTAGAGTGCCAGAGTGAAGAAGAGTGGCAGAGTGAAGCAGAGTGCAAGAGTGAAGAAGAGTGCCAGAGTGAAGAAGAGTGCCAGAGTGAAGCAGAGTGCAAGAGTGAAGAAGAGTGGCAGAGTGAAGCAGAGTGCAAGAGTGAAGCAGAGTGCCAGAGTGAAGAAGAGTGCCAGAGTAACTGAAGTAACTAAAATTATTCTGTCATTGTCGAATGTTACTAATGAGAGAATCGTAGAATATTTTAATACTGTGGTCTACTGTAAACTAACTTCTGTTGTTTTGTGTAGTTGATTCTCGACTTTTATTCTAATTAATTATGAATGTAACTCGGCGTCTACTAATACAGAGACTTCCATGTTTCCACTCACTGTTCCTTGCTACATGAAGAGCTCAACCTCCTGAGCTTGATACTAATTAATTAAAGCTTCTCTCTGATGTCAATGCAAACGGATAGTTATGAATTATTATTATTATAATCAAGGGGAAGCACTAAACCCGGAGGATTATACAGCGCCTGGGGGGGGGATGTGGAAGGCATTCAGGCTTAATTCGGGGAACTGGAGCACAGATCCAATTCCCTAAATCAAGAGCCCCCTCACCAACATCAAGGAACCTTCCTTGAGGGGTACGGATAGTTGTGAAGCTGTGAACTCTTGAGTGTTCTCCAGGCAGGACAACTGATGCTGCAGCCTAGAACTTTCTCTTTTTTTCCTGCCGTTTATTGTGATAATAAATCTTTTCGTCTACGGAAGAGGCTCGATAGACTGTTCTCTGAACTTGACACTCAAGTAAACATTACGATCGTTTGAAAATCATTTTGCACCACTGACAAATTCTTAGCAAGTTGAAGATCACATTCCATTGTTGGTACACTGGTGTGAGCGCTGCAAGAATTCGCAATTTTTAAAGCTGAAGATGCAATTAATTACCAGAATCCGTAAACATAATGGAATACAAACAGTAATCTCAAGCCGAAGGAGACTCGAACCTACGAACCTTGGGAAAAGGTACACAGTGTTCTGCTCACTGTGTCACACTGGTCCAACACTTTTACTTCAAGCTTACACAGTATCACAAACACTAACCTCAAGCCGAAGGAGACTCGAACCTACGAACTTTGGGACGAGGTACACAGTACTCTGCTCACTGTACCACACTAGCGGAATACTTTGGCGCCCAGCTTACTCTAGATGTTTTGGTCCAAAGTAGCCAGCATTCAGGAAGATTTGTGAATATTTCGCTTGTTCTGCGAATTCTAAACATTGTAAAAATCTTTCATTGGTCGATGCACGCAGGTGATGAGACGAAAAACTCAACTTCACCTTCGTGAATGTTCGCTGCTGTGGACCAAAACGTCTGGCGTAAGCTGGGCGCCAAAGTATTCGACTAGTTCCTCATCCTTATATCCGACATAGACAAGGATGTCAGCCACAGCACCGTGTCTTCCTTTGCAGATGACACCCGAATCTGCATGACAGTGTCTTCCATTGCAGACACTGCAAAGCTCCAGGCGGACATCAACCAAATCTTTCAGTGGGCTGCAGAAAACAATGTGAAGTTCAACGATGAGAAATTTCAATTACTCAGATATGGTAAACACGAGGAAATTAAATCTTCATCAGAGTACAAAACAAATTCTGGCCACAAAATAGAGCGAAACACCAACGTCAAAGACCTGGGAGTGATCATGTCGGAGGATCTCACCTTCAAGGACTATAACATTGTATCAATCGCATCTGCTAGAAAAATGACAGGATGGATAATGAGAACCTTCAAAACTAGGGAGGCCAAGCCCATGATGACACTCTTCAGGTCACTTGTTCTATCTAGGCTGGAATATTGCTGCACACTAACAGCACCTTTCAAGGCAGGTGAAATTGCCGACCTAGAAAATGTACAGAGAACTTTCACGGCGCGCATAACGGAGATAAAACACCTCAATTATTGGGAGCGCTTGAGGTTCCTAAACCTGTATTCCCTGGAACGCAGGAGGGAGAGATACATGATTATATACACCTGGAAAATCCTAGAGGGACTAGTAACCAACTTGCACACGAAAATCACTCACTACGAAAGCAAAAGACTTGGCAGACGATGCACCATCCCCCCAATGAAAAGCAGGGGTGTCACTAGCACGTTAAGAGGCCATACAATAAGTGTCAGGGGCCCGAGACTGTTCAACTGCCTCCCAGCACACATAACGGGGATTACCAACAGACCCCTGGCAGTCTTCAAGCTGGCACTGGACAAGCACCTAAAGTCGGTTCCTGACCAGCCGGGCTGTGGCTCGTACGTTGGTTTGCGTGCAGCCAGCAGCAACAGCCTGGTTGATCAGGCTCTGATCCACCAGGAGGCCTGGTCACAGACCGGGCCGTGGGGGCGCTGACCCCCGGAACTCTCTCCAGGTAAACTCCAGGTAGTGTGGTACAGTGAACAGAGTACTGTGTACCTCGTCCCAAGGTTCGTAGGTTCGAGTCTCCTTCGGCTTGAGATTAGTGTTTGTGATTCTGGAATATAAAGATGAATGAAGCTTGCGATTACTCAACCTGTGTCTAGAGTTATTAGGTAAAACTGCCACACTTCTGATCAATACATAGTTGTCCTGGGTTTGTTTGTTATGGCTGGTGGTCGCTATAGTTGACCTGGGTTTGTTATGGCTGGTGGTCATTATAGTTGACCTGGGTTTGTTATGGCTGGTGGTCATTATAGTTGAGCTGGGTTTGTTATAGCTGGTGGTCACTATAGTTGACCTGGGTTTGTTATGGCTGGTGGTTACTATAGTTGACCTGGGTTTGTTATAGCTGGTGGTCACTATAGTTGACCTGGGTTTGTTATAGCAGGTGGTCACTATAGTTGACCTGGGTTTGTTATAGCTGGTGGTCACTATAGTTGACCTGGGTTTGTTATGGCTGGTGGTCACTATAGTTGACCTGGGTTTGTTATAGCTGGTGGTCATTATAGTTGACCTGGGTTTGTTATGGCTGGTGGTCACTATAGTTGACCTGGGTTTGTTATAGCTGGTGGTCACTATAGTTGACCTGGGTTTGTTACAGCTGGTGGTCACTATAGTTGACCTGGGTTTGTTATAGCTGGTGGTCATTATAGTTGACCTGGGTTTGTTATGGCTGGTGGTCATTATAGTTGACCTGGGTTTGTTATAGCTGGTGGTCACTATAGTTGACCTGGGTTTGTTATAGCTGGTGGTCACTATAGTTGACCTGGGTTTGTTATAGCTGGTGGTCACTATAGTTGACCTGGGTTTGTTATAGCTGGTGGTCATTATAGTTGACCTGGGTTTGTTATGGCTGGTGGTCACTATAGTTGACCTGGGTTTGTTATAGCTGGTGGTCATTATAGTTGACCTGGGTTTGTTATGGCTGGTGGTTACTATAGTTGACCTGGGTTTGTTATAGCTGGTGGTCACTATAGTTGACCTGGGTTTGTTATAGCTGGTGGTCATTATAGTTGACCTGGGTTTGTTATAGCTGGTGGTTACTATAGTTGATCTGGGTTTGTTATAGCTGGTGGTCACTATAGTTGACCTGGGTTTGTTATAGCTGGTGGTCACTATAGTTGACCTGGGTTTGTTATAGCTGGTGGTCACTATAGTTGACCTGGGTTTGTTATGGCTGGTGGTTACTATAGTTGACCTGGGTTTGTTATAGCTGGTGGTCACTATAGTTGACCTGGGTTTGTTATGGCTGGTGGTTACTATAGTTGACCTGGGTTTGTTATGGCTGGTGGTCACTATAGTTGACCTGGGTTTGTTATAGCTGGTGGTCACTATAGTTGACCTGGGTTTGTTATAGCTGGTGGTCACTATAGTTGACCTGGGTTTGTTATGGCTGGTGGTTACTATAGTTGACCTGGGTTTGTTATGGCTGGTGGTCACTATAGTTGACCTGGGTTTGTTATAGCTGGTGGTCACTATAGTTGACCTGGGTTTGTTATAGCTGGTGGTCACTATAGTTGACCTGGGTTTGTTATGGCTGGTGGTTACTATAGTTGACCTGGGTTTGTTATAGCTGGTGGTCACTATAGTTGACCTGGGTTTGTTATGGCTGGTGGTTA
>NW_027195133.1:240000-302500 GCF_038502225.1 Cherax quadricarinatus | reverse complement strand
TGATGGGGTGTCCTAGTGATGGGTGTCCTAATGATGGTGTGTTCTTGTGATGGGGTGTTCTAGTGATGGGGTGTCCTAGTGATGGGGTGTCCTAGTGATGGTGTGTCCTAGTGATGGGGTGCACTAGTGATGGGGTGTCCTAGTCATGGGGTGTCCTAGTGGTGGGCTGTCCTAGCGATGGGCTGTCCTAGTAATGAGGTGTCCTAGTGATGGGGTGTCCTAGTGATGGTGTGTCCTTGTGATGGGGTGTCCTAGTGATGGGGTGTCCTGGTGATAGGGTGTCCTAGTCATGGGCTGTCCTAGTCATGGGGTATCCTAGTGATGGTGTGTAATAGTGATGGGTTGCCTTAGCGATGGGCTGTCCTAGTGATGGGGTGTCTTAGTGATGGGGTATCACAGTGATGGGGTGTCCTAGTGATGGGGTGTCCTAGTGATGGACTATCCTAGTGATGGGCTGTCCTAGTGATGGGCTGTCCTTGTGACGGGATGTCCTAGTGTTGGGCTGTCTTAGTTAAGGGCTGTCCTAGTCATGGGCTGTCCCAGTCATGGGCTGTCCTAGTCATGGGCTGTCCTAGTCATGGGATGTCCTAGTCATGGGCTGTCATAGTCATGGGCTGTCCTAGTGTTGGGCTGTCCCGGTCATGGGCTGTCCTAGTCATAGGCTGTCCTAGTCATGGGCTGTCCTAGTCATGGGCTGTCCTAGTCATGGGCTGTCATAGTCATGGGCTGTCCTAGTCATAGGCTGTCCTAGTCATGGGCTGTCCTAGTCATGGGCTGTCCTAGTCATGGGCTGTCATAGTCATGGGCTGTCCTAGTGTTGGGCTGTCCCGGTCATGGGCTGTCCTAGTCATAGGCTGTCCTAGTCATGGGCTGTCCTAGTCATGGGTTGTCCTAGTCATGGGCTGTTCTAGTCATAAGCTGTCCTAGTCATGGGCTGTCCTAGTCATGGGCTGTCCTAGTCATGGGTTGTCCTAGTGAGGGGCTGTCCTAGTGTTGGGCTGTCCCAGTCATGGGCTGTCCTAGTGATGGGCTATCCTAGTGAAGGGCTGTCCTAGTGATGGGCTGTCCTAGTGATGGGCTGTCCTAGTGATTGGCTGTCCTATTGATGGGTTGTCCTAGTGATGGGCTGTCCTAATGTTGGGCTGTCCTAGTGATGGGCTGTCCTAGTGATGGGCTATCCTAGTGTTTGGCTGACTTAGGGATGGTCTTTCCTAGTGATGGGCTGTCCAAGTGATGGGCGGTCCTAGTGATGGGCTGTTTTAGTGTTGGGCTGTCCTAGTGATGGGCTGTTCTAGTGATTGACTGTCCTAGTGATGGGCTGTCCTAGTGATGGGCTGTCCAAGTGTTGGGCTGTCCTAGTGACGGGCTTTCCTAGTGATGGGCTGTCCTAGTGATGGTCTATCTAAGTGACGGGGTCCTAGTGATGGGCTGTCTAGTGATGGGTTGTCCTAGTGATGGGCTGCCCTAGTGTTGGGCTGCCCTAGTGACGGGCTGTCCTAGTGATGGGCTGTCCTAGTAATGGGCTGTCCTAGTGATGGGCTGTCCTAGTGATGGGCTTTCCTAGTGATGGGCTGTCCTAGTGTTGTGCTGTCCTAGTATTGGGCTGTCCTAGTGATGGGCTGTCCTAGTGATGGGCTGTCCAAGTGATGGGCTGTCCTAGTGATGGGCTGTCCTAGTGATGGGTTGTCCTAGTGTTGTGCTGTTCTAGTGTTGGGTTGTCCTAGTGATGGGCTGTCCTAGGGATGGGGTGTCCTAGTAATGGGCTGTCCTATTGATGGGCTGCACTAGTGTTGGGTTGTCCTAGTGATGGGCGGTCCTAGTGATGGGTTGTCCTAGTAATGGGTTGTCCTAGTGATGGGCTGTCCTAGTGATGGGCTGTCCTAGTAATGGGCTGTCCTAGTGATGGGCTATCCTAGTGTTGGGCTGTCCTACTGTTGGGTTGTCCTAGTGATGGGCTGTCCTAGTGATGGATTGTCCTAGAAATGGGCTGTCCTAGTGATGGGTTGTCCTAGTAATCTGCTGCCCTAGTAATGGGTTGTCCTAGTAATGGGCTGTCCTAGTAATGGGTTGTCCTAGTAATGGGCTCTCCTAGTAATAGTTGTTAATGCTTCCTCCCATCACCTTCCATTGTACTCCCATCACCGCCAACTGTACTCCCATCACTTCCCACTGTACTCTCATCACTCCAATTGTACTACCATCACCTCCCACTGTACTCTCATCACCTCTCACTGTAATCCCATCACCTTCCACACTAGCCCCATCACCTCCCACTGTATTCCCATCACCTACCACTATACTCCCATCACCTCCCACTGTACTCCCATCACCTACCACTATACTCCAATCACCTCACACTGTACTCCCATCACTTCCCACTGTACTCCCATCACCTCGAACTGTACTCCCATCACTTCCCACTGTACTCCCATCACCTCACACTGCACTCCCATCACCTCTCACTGTACTCCCATCACCTCTCTCTGTATTCCCATCACCTCCCACTGTACTCCCATCATTACCCACTCTACTCCAATCACCTCCCACTGTACTCCCATCACCTCCCACTGTACTCCCATCACCTCCCACTGTACTCCCATCACCTCCCACTGTACTCCCATCACCTCCCACTGTACTCCCATCACCTCCCACTGTACTCCCACCACCTCCCACTGTACTCCCATCACCTCCCACTTGACTTAGAAGAATTCAGTACAGTTGTGACTGAAATAGAAAATAGAGTCAACAACAGACCTCTAACTTATGTTACCGATGATCTGGACAATTTAGAAGTGTTAAGTCCATCTCATTTACTCCATGGCAGAAGGCTCGAACCTGTTCCTCCCATGAATGATAAAGAAATCATAGAGGATCCTACTTATTTCGAACCTGAGCAACTCAGAAGTAAGTTCAAACACCTTAATAAAGTGATTGAACGTTGGGAGAAAATTTGGCGAGAAGACTATCTCACCTCATTGAGAGAACACTTCTATGGAGCTGGTGTTCCTGAAAATCATAAGTCCTTAAGACCTGGTGACATAGTGATTATCGACAATGATGGTCCGAGGTCCCAATGGCCACTTGGAAAAATTGTGACCATATATCCTGATGCAAATGGAATCATCAGGACAGTTGATGTTTTAAGCAAAGGTGTAGTGAATAAGCGGACAATAAATAAACTAGTGCCGTTAGAATTACACAATGTTGAAAACAAAATTAGTGATTCTCCAGAAACCGCACAGACTGAAGCTGTTCAGAAAAGACAAGCAGCAATGGTAGCGAGTGAGAAAATCAAATTAATGTTAAGTGATGAATAGTTCACCTGCAGCGAACCTCCGCCGCCCCCCAGTGTGGAGAAATTTTCTCCAGGAGGGGGGTATCAGCCCCCTTCAGCCCCTTCAGCCCCTTTCAGCCCTGAGGGGCCCAGCCCTCTCAGAAGGGGCAAATATCTTGTTTACTGCTACAGTGAGTAATTGATCACAGATGCTGTACGAGTATGCGTGGTTAAATGACCTCCGCTCCTTGCAGTCCAGTGTTGCAAAGTGTATTTTTATAAGAGACAGTACATCTCTTACTTTAGCAGGACAATTAAGGAAAATCCTGCTCCCACTTTATTACCATAGTAAAGATAGTGGACATTGTTGTCTATGCTTAAGACAGCAAGAATCAAACATTCTGCTTTGCTTCATCAAGGAAGTGGCAAGGAAGCAAAAAGTACTAGGTCAGCTTTTTTTTTGTGCAAGGGGCAGTGACGGCATGGGGCGCTGTGGCGTCTTCAGATTACTTTTGACTCTACTGAGAGTGACACTGACGCCAGGATAACCAACAAAGAACACTGATCTGTGCGTTAGTGTGGACAAAGTGTCTCACAAAACACGATAAACACTTACAGAGAAGTGTGATCAACTTCTTAGTGATATTGTGTGAATAATTGTTGATGAACAGTGTAACAACGAGTGTTGCGATCCAACAGAGTGTAGTGCGACATTCTTCAAGGAACACTATTCTTCAATCAACTCAACGGATATCCGGGCGTAATTACAGGTCAGATACATATACCCAGGTAAGTGTTCTAACTCGTGATGTACTACTATTGACTGCGCAGTTGAGTATAAAGTCGTGAGTTAGTCACTTATCATAAACCCCGGTGATATGCGGACCATTGAGTCCACACAAGTAGGTATTTTGTCAGCCATCAGTGAATGAAATATGCTGACATAACACCCCCTAGAGGTAATTTATAATCTTACAAATTATATTTCTTGACAGCCCATGTTGAGATGGTTTCGACAGCTTCTAGACCTCGTCTGCAGGGGCGGCTGTGCAGGCGATGAGTTGTTCTTTTAAGTTAAGTATAAGTCTTTAAACTTAACTGGTAATGCCATTTCTCAACATTAAAAGGACAACTCATCGCCTGCACAGCCGCCCCTGCAGACGAGGTCTAGAAGCTGTCGAAACCATCTCAACATGGGCTGTCAAGAAATATAATTTGTATGATTATAAATTACCCCTAGGGGGTGTTATGTCAGCATATTTCATACACTGGTGGCTGACGATGTACGTACTTGTTTGGACTCAATGGTCTGCATATCACAGGGGTTTATGATAAGTGACTAACTCACGATTTTATACTCAACTGCACAGTCAATAGTAGTACATCACGAGTTAGAACACTTACCTGGGTATATGTATCTGACCCGTAATTACGCCCGGATATCCGTTGAGTTGATTGAAGAATAGTGTTCTTTGAAGAATGTCACACTACACTCTGTTGGATCGCAACACTCGTTGTTACACTGTTCATCAATAATTGTTCACACAATATCACTAAGAAGTTGATCACACTTCTCTGTAAGTGTTTATCGTGTTTTGTGAGACACTTTGTCCACACTAACGCACAGATCAGTGTTCTTTGTTGGTTATCCTGGCGTCAGTGTCACTCGTAGTAGAGTCAAAGTTAATCTGGCGACGCCACACCGCCCCAAGCCGTCACTGCCCTAGCACAGAAAAAAGCTGACCTAGTACTCCTTGCTTCCTTGCCACTTCCTCGATGAAGCAAAGCAGAATTTTTGATTCTTGCTGTCTTAAGCATAGACAACAATGTCCACTATTTTTACCATGGTAATAAAGTGGGAGCAGGATTTTCCTTAATTGTCCTGCTAAGTAAGAGATGTACTGTCTCTTATAAAAATACACTTTGCAACACCGCTGCAAGGAGCAGAGGTCACTTGACTATGTTGCATAGCATCTGTGATCAATTACTCACTGTAGCAGTAAACAAGACGCTCGCCCCTTCTGAGAGGGCTGGGCCCCTCAGGGCTGAAAGGGGCTGAAGGGGCTGAAAGGGCTGAAGAGGGCTGATACCCCCCTCCTGGAGAAAATTTCTCCACACTGGGGGGCGGCGGAGGTTCGCTGCAGGTGAACTATTCATCGCTTAACATTAATTTGATTTTCTCACTCGCCACCACTGCTGCTTGTCTTTTCTGAACAGCTTTAGTCTGTGCGGTTTCTGGAGAATCACTAATTTTGTTTTCAACACTGTGTAATTCTAACGGCACTAGTTTATTTATTGTCCACTTATTCACTACACCTTTGTTTAAAACATCAACTGTCCTGATGATTCCATTTGCATCAGGATATATGGTCACAATTTTTCCAAGTGGCCATTGGGACCTCAGACCATCATTGTCAATAATCACTATGTCACCAGGTCTTAAGGACTTATGATTTTCAGGAACACCAGCTCCATAGAAGTGTTCTCTCAATGAGGTGAGATAGTCTTCTCGCCAAATTTTCTCCCAATGTTCAATCACTTTATTAAGGTGTTTGAATTTACTTCTGAGTTGCTCAGGTTCGAAATAAGTAGGATCCTCTATGATTTCTTTATCATTCATGGGAGGAACAGGTTCGAGCCTTCTGCCATGGAGTAAATGAGATGGACTTAACACTTCTAAATTGTCCAGATCATCGGTAACATAAGTTAGAGGTCTGTTGTTGACTCTATTTTCTATTTCAGTCACATCTGTACGGAATTCTTCTAAGTCGATTCTTTGACGATGAAGAGTCTTCCTTAAACAACGTTTTACAATGCCGATCATTCTTTCATAAAATCCGCCGTGCCATGGAGATTTAGGAGGAATGTATCTCCAACGACATCTGCGTTGATTCAGCATCTGTTGTACTTCTGGTTGATCAAAGATCTTGCTTATATAAGCAGCACCAGCAACAAAGTTCGTTGCAATATCTGAAATCATCAGTCTGGGACATGCCCTTCTGGCTGCAAACCTTCTGAATAATTTGATAAAAGTTTCAGCAGACATGTCAGTGGCTACTTCTAGATGTACTGCTCTAGTTGTAGCACAAGTGAACAAACAGATGTACACCTTGATGGGAACTTTGTCAACTGTTTTGGTTAAAATTATTGGTCCAGTGTAATCTACACCTGTCACCTCAAATGGAGTGATATGACAAACTCTTTCAGAGGGGTATGGAGGTGGACCTGGATACTGACATACTCGCATATCATAGTGACGACAAGTAATACAGTCCTATATTTGTTTTTTCACACTTTGTCGACCTTGAGGTATCCAGTAGGACTGTCGTATATGACAAAGTGTGTCAGCTACCCCACCATGTAACACGTTACTGTGGGCGTTTTGCACAATCAGTTTTGTTAGCCAATGATTCTTGGGGATCAATATTGGATGTATGGCTTCTTTAGGTAGCGAAGAATTATGAATTCTTCCTCGACATCTTATAATCTTTTCTGAGTCGAGATAAAGTCCTAAAGAATTAATCATAACAGGTTTCTTTGGGGATTTATCTTGTGTTTCTAGAAATTTATATTCTGTAGAGAAAACGTCTTTCTGTATTAGTTTCACCCAGTATTTAATGGGTTCAAGACATTCATAATCAGGTTTTATTCCTTTAATGAATTCAAAGACAAGAGCTGTAACTCTTAATAGTTTACCCAAAGATGAGTATTTAGATCCATCAATGACTATTTCTGTTGTGGCTGCTGCAGTATTTACACAACTTATTTCTGCTGTGTTCAAGCAGACTGTTTCTTCTGGCATAATGTGAGCTTTTTGCTGAGGCCAGTTATTTTCATTAGAGAGCCAGTTCGGTCCGTGGAGCCATAATTTATTATCCACAAATTTCTTGAGTGGGACACCACGTGACAACATGTCAGCTGGATTCTCTTGGGTAGAGACGTGGAGAAAGAGATAATCTCTCTGCATCTCTTTTATTTCTGCTACTCTGTTCTGTACATAGACCAGCTTACTCTTATTATTTCTTAACCACTGGAGAACTTCTTCATTATCACTCCAGATCACGGTTTTCTCAATAGTGAGATGATCAAGTACTTTGTTGAGATGGACAGCTAATTTTGTACCTATATAGAGTGCTGTCAGTTCCAATTGTGGTACTGTTCTGACCTTCAAGGGTGCTACCCTGGCCTTTGAAGTAATTAGTGTACTTCCTTCAGCATTACTCATGTAAGCTACAGCGCCATAACCTCTGGTTGACGCATCACAGAACACATGTAATGTGTACTTGTTTCCCTCTTGACCTATTTGTCTGGGAAATGTAATTTGATGAAGTTGCTTAAACTCTCTGGATATTTCATCCCATGCTTGACTCATTTCTAGAGGCAAGTTCTCATCCCAACCAATTTTGAGTTTCCATGCATCTTGCATAAGCATTTTACCCTTTATGGTAATTGGTGAGACGAGTCCTAGAGGATCAAAACATTGTGATACCTCTGACAGTAAACTACGTTTAGTGAGTGTACTGCATGATTTATTGTTTATCTTTTTGAGACTCAAAGTATCTTCCTGTGTGTTCCAATTAAGTCCCAGCATATTGTTGCAATCAGGAACTTCAGTTTCGGGGAAATCTTCTTTGATAAGTTCCCTTAATTGCTTTGAATTTGTATTCCACATCCTTAGAGGCATATTTGCTTCTTTCATCTCCTTGTTAGGTTCTCTGTATAAGGATTTCAAATCCTCCTCTTTATTCACAGTACCTTGAAGATTGTCCACATAGAAACTTTTCTTTAAGATTTCTTTGAAGGGACTTTCAGATTTCTTCAAATGTGTATTTAGAGTAGCTTCTAGTAAGAATGGAGAGGATGTTGCACCAAATAATACGGATTTGAAGCGATAAGTTTTCACAGGACTTTGAGGATCATGTGGATTTTCAGGCCACAAGAATCGAGTATAATCTCTATCTATTTCTTGTAGTCCTACTCTTAAGAAAGCCTTGGAAATATCAGCCGTGTAGGCATATGGGTTTGTGCGAAATTTCATAAGCACGTCTCCAAGCTTCTCAGTTAGTGAGGGTCCGGTCATCAGACAGTCATTAAGACTTGCTACATCTTTATTTGCACGTGCGCTGCAATTATATACAACACGTAGTGGAGTGGTTTCAGAATCTTTTCTGACTCCATGGTGCGGGAGATAATGAGCGTTTGTCTTCAACTTATCTTCGACTATTTCCTCAATGAATTTATTGTCCAACTGTTCTTGTATGATATTATCATAGTCAGTAACTCTGGATTCTTCCTGAGCTCATGTATTTGTGCTTTCATCTGTCCGAAAGCCTTGCGATAATTGCTAGGCAGATGTGGTGGATTTAATTTCCATGGTAACCTAACCCAATACTGTCCATCTTTATATTTGACAGTGTCCAAATATTGGTTATAAGTCTGAGACTCTTGTGGGCTTGGTTTATTTACATCAATACCTATCGCATCTAAATCCCACAACTTATCAACTGGTTCATTCATTTCTTCCAGTAATGATAATTTTTGCTGTGGTACATGATCAGCGGTTATTCTCGTAACTAGTACATTTTCCACTGAATCAATATCAGCTTCTTTCCCACTTTGAGAGGGAATGGGACCACATATCATGTGGCCTCCTGCTGTTTTCAGCAAGTGAACATCATGTTTACTTACTATATTTTGCACAAAACAGTGATAATAATCACTTCCAATGATTAAATCAATTGGACTAATTGTGTCCGTCTGTATGTCAGGACAGGCTAACTTGACCTTAGCTGCTTTCAGTGCTGCAACTGTTTCTTTTAATCCCTGGATCTGCACAGACTTAGGCAAATCATCTACTACCACAGCTTCTACTGTCTTTTTCCTGTTTCCTAGACCAACAGTGATTCTGGCTAGGTCATATGTCTGTTTACCAGAATTGTGGAAAAAACCAGCTATATCTAACTGTATTTTGGCATAGGGTTGTTTATTCAGTTTCTGCAACACTGTTCTTCTTATAAAGGACCTTTGTGAGCCTTGATCAAATAGTGTTAGCACATTGGTTTTGTGTAATTTATTAGATAACTCAACTCGAGCTATCGGGAGAGCAGTTGCTTTAAACTTATCTCTCACATTTAATGCTGTTGCTTGTTGACTTCCTGATTCTGTGGAAGTCTTCTGCTGTTCAGCAAAAGTATTTGGGCATAATGCTGTATGATGCATACCCTTGCATTTAAAACACTTCTTCAGTGAGCATTTACCTCCCTTGTGTTCACCTAAACACTTGATGCACCTTTTCAGCTGATGAACACGTTGTTTACGTGCCTCCATTGATGTGTATTGACTACAATACTGTGCCCAATGTGTTCCGTCACAAAGTACACATTTTGGAGTACGTTTATGTATGACAGTCTGTTTACTGTCTGTTGTATTCACAGCTTGATAAATGCCTATATGGGATTTCCCATTATGTGGTTTAGTGGGAGTAGTTATACTCTTTTTATACTGAGTTGAAGGTTTATTATCCACCAGATTTGTGGATTTTTCATCTTGTCTCGTTGCTTGCATGCATGAAACTATTGTTTGTAAACCATTGCTAATTTCCTCACAAGTGAAATAGCGTTTATTGAACATAATATTTAATCGTTCAATAGTTTGTGGTGACAACTTATTTTGTACAATACCACTGATAAACCAATCACATTGTCTTAGGTCATATTTAGCACCTAGAGATCTGAGACTATTGTCTAATGTGATTCTAAATGCCTGTAAGTCTGAAAAACAATGTTTGGGTGGCTTCAAGCTTGATATTAAGACTGCATGTCTAACTCTGGCCTTGTCAGCATCGAAGTAATTGTCTGCTAAGACACGTAAGGCTATTTGATAATTGCCTTTGACCACCGGAAATGACTTAATCAGTTCATAGGGTTCTCCCTTCACAAGACATTTAAGGTAATTGAACTTAGCAATCTCATCTATGTCAGTTCGTGAATTTACTATGGATTGAAACCCACTAATGAATTCTTCATAATTATGACCTTTGAAAATAGGTAATGACAATGTAGATAAGCTTGGTAATGGGACACTTGTTGTTGTTACAGGTGTAACAGGTGTTTGACCACTAGTAGTAGGTCTCTGTGACAGAGTTTTACGGCAGATAGCCTGTGCTCCTGTCCACCTTAATTGTTGATCACTAAAAGTATCCAAAACATTTTTAATTTCATCCTCAGATGTATCTGATTCAAGAAATTTATTTTCATAATGTGTATAGCCTGAATTAATTATTTCCATACGTTGTGTAAATAATTCAAACTTGACCTCAAGATCATCAAAATCTGTTTGTATCTTGAGTTAATCCTATACAGATTGAAATTAGATTTTCTAATTGTGTAATCTTAGTCTGTAAAGACTGAAACTGGTCTACCATCACCTCCCACTGTACTACCATCACCTCCCACTGTACTACCATCACCTCCCACTGTACTATCATCACCTCCCACTGTACTACCATCACCTCCCACTGTACTACCATCACCTCCCACTGTACTACCATCACCTTCCACTGTACTACCATCACCTTCCACTGTACTACCATCACCTTCCACTGTACTACCATCACCTTCCACTGTACTACCATCACCTTCCACTGTACTACCATCACCTCCCACTGTACTACCATCACCTTCCACTGTACTACCATCACCTTCCACTGTACTACCATCACCTTCCACTGTACTACCATCACCTTCCACTGTACTACCATCACCTTCCACTGTCCTACCATCACCTTCCACTGTACTACCATCACCTCCCACTGTACTACCATCACCTTCCACTGTACTACAATCACCTTCCACTGTACTACCATCACCTTCCACTGTCCTACCATCACCTTCCACTGTACTACCATCACCTTCCACTGTACTACAATCACCTTCGACTGTACTACCATCACCTCCCACTGTACTACCATCACCTTCCACTGTCCTACCATCACCTTCCACTGTACTACCATCACCTCCCACTGTACTACCATCACCTCCCACTGTACTACCATCACCTCCCACTGTACTACCATCACCTTCCACTGTACTACCATCACCTTCCACTGTACTACCATCACCTTCCACTGTACTACCATCACCTTCCACTGTCCTACCATCACCTCCCACTGTACTACCATCACCTTCCACTGTACTACCATCACCTTCCACTGTCCTACCATCACCTCCCACTGTACTACCATCACCTTCCACTGTACTATCATCACCTTCCACTGTACTACCATCACCTTCCACTGTACTACCATCAGCTTCCACTGTCCTACCATCACCTCCCACTGTACTACCATCACCTTCCACTGTACTACCATCACCTCCCACTGTACTACCATCACCTCCCACTGTACTACCATCACCTCCCACTGTACTACCATCACCTCCCACTGTACTACCATCACCTCCCACTGTACTACCATCACCTCCCACTGTACTACCATCACCTCCCACTGTACTACCATCACCTTCCACTGTACTACCATCACCTCCCACTGTACTACCATCACCTTCCACTGTCCTTCCATCACCTTCCACTGTACTACCATCACCTCCCACTGTACTACCATCACCTCCCACTGTACTACCATCACCTCCCACTGTACTACCATCACCTTCCACTGTACTACCATCACCTTCCACTGTACTACCATCACCTTCTACTGTACTACCATCACCTTCCACTGTACTACCATCACCTTCCACTGTCCTACCATCACCTCCCATTGTACTACCATCACCTCCCACTGTACTACCATCACCTTCCACTGTACTACCATCACCTTCCACTGTACTACCATCACCTTCCACTGTACTACCATCACCTCCCACTGTACTACCATCACCTTCCACTGTCCTACCATCACCTTCCACTGTACTACCATCACCTCCCACTGTACTACCATCACCTTCCACTGTACTACCATCACCTTCCACTGTACTACCATCACCTTCCACTGTCCTACCATCACCTCCCACTGTCCTACCATCACCTTCCACTGTACTACCATCACCTTCCACTGTCCTACCATCACCTCCCACTGTACTACCATCACCTTCTACTGTACTACCATCACCTTCCACTGTACTACCATCACCTCCCACTGTACTACCATCACCTTCCACTGTCCTAGCATCACCTCCCACTGTACTACCATCACCTTCCACTGACCTACCATCACCTTCCACTGTACTACCATCACCTTCCACTGTACTACCATCACCTCCCACTGTCCTACCATCACCTCCCACTGTACTACCATCACCTCCCACTGTACTACCATCACCTCCCACTGTACTACCATCACCTCCCACTGTACTACCATCACCTTCCACTGTACGACCATCACCTTCCATTGTACTACCATCACCTCCCACTGTACTACCATCACCTCCCACTGTACTACCATCACCTCCCTCTGGACTACCATCACCTTCCACTGTACTACCATCACCTTCCACTGTACTACCATCACCTTCCACTATACTACCATCACCTCCCACTGTACTACCATCACCTCCCACTGTACTACCATCACCTCCCACTGTACTACCATCACCTTCCACTGTACTACCATCACCTTCCACTGTACTACCATCACCTCCCACTGTACTACCATCACCTTCCACTGTACTACCATCACCTTCCACTGTCCTACCATCACCTTCCACTGTACTACCATCACCTTCCACTGTACTACCATCACCTTCCACTGTACTACCATCACCTCCCACTGTACTACCATCACCTCCCACTGTACTACCATCACCTTCCACTGTACTACCATCACCTTCCACTGTACTACCATCACCTCCCACTGTACTACCATCACCTTCCACTGTACTACCATCACCTTCCACTGTCCTACCATCACCTTCCACTGTACTACCATCACCTCCCACTGTACTACCATCACCTCCCACTGTACTACCATCACCTTCCACTGTACTACCATCACTTTCCACTGTCCTACCATCACCTTCCACTGTCCTACCATCACCTCCCACTGTACTACCATCAACTTCCACTGTACTACCATCACCTCCCACTGACCTACCATCACCTTCCACTGTCCTACCATCACCTCCCACTGTACTACCATCACCTCCCACTGTACTACCATCACCTCCCACTGTACTACCATCACCTTCCACTGTACTACCATCACCTTCCACTGTCCTACCATCACCTTCCACTGTACTACCATCACCTTCCACTGTCCTACCATCACCTTCCACTGTACTACCATCACCTCCCACTGTACTACCATCACCTCCCACTGTACTACCATCACCTTCCACTGTACTACCATCACCTTCCACTGTCCTACCATCACCTTCCACTGTCCTACCATCACCTTCCACTGTCCTACCATCACCTCCCACTGTACTACCATCACCTTCCACTGTACTACCATCACCTTCCACTGTTCTACCATCACCTCCCACTGTACTACCATCACCTTCCACTGTACTACCATCACCTTCCACTGTACTACCATCACCTTCCACTGTCCTACCATCACCTTCCACTGTCCTACCATCACCTTCCACTGTCCTACCATCACCTCCCACTGTACTACCATCACCTCCCACTGTACTACCATCACCTCCCACTGTACTACCATCACCTCCCACTGTACTACCATCACCTCCCACTGTACTACCATCACCTTCCACTGTACGACCATCACCTTCCATTGTACTACCATCACCTCCCACTGTACTACCATCACCTCCCACTGTACTACCATCACCTCCCTCTGGACTACCATCACCTTCCACTGTCCTACCATCACCTTCCACTGTCCTACCATCACCTTCCACTGTCCTACCATCACCTCCCACTGTACTACCATCACCTTCCACTGTACTACCATCACCTTCCACTGTTCTACCATCACCTCCCACTGTACTACCATCACCTTCCACTGTACTACCATCACCTTCCACTGTCCTTCCATCACCTTCTACTGTCCTACCATCACTATCACACTGATAATGTAACATAAGAACGTCAAATATAACAAATGTTTTAGCTGCTGTTCTTATGTTATATTAACAGTTCTTGTTGTGATATTGGCAGTTCTGTTTGGAATAGCTGCGGTTCTGATTGCAATCAAAACCGCAACTATACCAAACAGACCTGCCAATGACAGTCAGAACTGACAATATAACGATCAGAACTGGCAATACAACAATCAGAACTGGCAATACAACAATCAGAACTGGCAATGCAACAATCAGAACTTGCAATACAACAATCAGAACTGGCAGTACAACAATCAGAGCTGGCAATACAACAATCAGAACTGGCAGTACAACAATCAGAACTGGCAATACAACAATCAGAACTGGCAATACAACAATCAGAACTGGCAGTACAACAATCAGAACTGGCAGTACAACAATCAGAACTGGCAATACAACAATCAGAACTGGCAGTACAACAATCAGAACTGGCAGTACAACAATCAGAACTGGCAATACAACAATCAGAACTGGCAGTACAACAATCAGAACTGGCAGTACAACAATCAGAACTGGCAATACAACAATCAGAACTGGCAATACAACAATCAGAACTGGCAGTACAACAATCAGAACTGGCAATACAACAATCAGAACTGGCAGTACAACAATCAGAACTGGCAATACAACAATCAGAACTGGCAATACAACAATCAGAACTGGCAGTACAACAATCAGAACTGGCAATACAACAATCAGAACTGGCAATACAACAATCAGAACTGGCAGTACAACAATCAGAACTGGCAATACAACAATCAGAACTGGCAATACAACAATCAGAACTGGCAATACAACAATCAGAACTGGCAATACAACAATCAGAACTGGCAGTACAACAATCAGAACTGGCAGTACAACAATCAGAACTGGCAATACAACAATCAGAACTGACAATACAACAATCAGAACTGGCAATACAACAATCAGAACTGGCAATACAAGAATCAGAACTGGCAGTACAACAATCAGAACTGGCAGTACAATAATCAGAACTGGCAATACAACAATCAGAACTGGCACTACAACAATCAGAACTGGCAGTACAACAATCAGAACTGGCAATACAACAATCAGAACTGGCAATACAACAATCAGAACTGGCAATACAACAATCAGAAGTGGCAGTACAACAATCAGAACTGGCAGTACAACAATCAGAACTGGCAATGCAACAATCAGAACTGGCAGTACAACAATCAGGACTGGCAGTACAACAATCAGAACTGGCAGTACAACAATCAGAACTGGCAATGCAACAATCAGAACTGGCAGTACAACAATCAGAACTGGCAGTACAACAATCAGAACTGCCAGTACAACAATCAGAACTGGCAGTACAACAATCAGAACTGGCAGTACAACAATCAGAACTGGCAGTACAACAATCAGAACTGCCAGTACAACAATCAGAACTGGCAGTACAACAATCAGAACTGCCAGTACAACAATCAGAACTGCCAGTACAACAATCAGAACTGCCAGTACAACAATCAGAACTGCTAGTACAACAATCAGAGCTGGCAGTACAACAATCAGAACTGCCAGTACAACAATCAGAACTGCCAGTACAACAATCAGAACTGCAAGTACAACAATCAGAACTGCCAGTACAACAATCAGAACTGCCAGTACAACAATCAGAACTGCCAGTACAACAATCAGAACTGGCAGTACAACAATCAGAACTGGCAGTACAACAATCAGAACTGGCAGTACAGCAATCAGAACTGCCAGTACAACAATCAGAACTGGCTGTACAACAATCAGAACTGCCAGTACAACAATCAGAACTGCCAGTACAACAATCAGAACTGCCAGTACAACAATCAGAACTGCTAGTACAACAATCAGAGCTGGCAGTACAACAATCAGAACTGCCAGTACAACAATCAGAACTGCCAGTACAACAATCAGAACTGCAAGTACAACAATCAGAACTGCCAGTACAACAATCAGAACTGCCAGTACAACAATCAGAACTGACAGTACAACAATCAGAACTGCCAGTACAACAATCAGAACTGCCAGTACAACAATCAGGACTGCCAGTACAACAATCAGAACTGCCAGTACAATAATCAGAACTGGCAGTACAACAATCAGAACTGGCAGTACAACAATCAGAACTGCCAGTACAACAATCAGAACTGGCAGTACAACAATCAGAACTGGCAGTACAACAATCAGAACTGCCAGTACAACAATCAGAACTGCCAGTACAACAATCAGACCCGGCAGTACAACAATCAGAACTGCCAGTACAACAATCAGAACTGCCAGTACAACAATCAGAACTGGCAGTACAACAATCAGAACTGGCAGTACAACAATCAGAACTGCCAGTACAACAATCAGAACTGGCACTACAACAATCAGAACTGCCAGTACAACAATCAGAACTGGCAGTACAACAATCAGAACTGGCAGTACAACAATCAGAACTGGCAGTACAACAATCAGAACTGGCAGTACAACAATCAGAACTGCCAGTACAACAATCAGAACTGGCAGTACAACAATCAGAACTGGCAGTACAACAATCAGAACTGGCAGTACAACAATCAGAACTGGCAGTACAACAATCAGAACTGCCAGTACAACAATCAGAACTGCCAGTACAACAATCAGAACTGCCAGTACAACAATCAGAACTGCCAGTACAACAATCAGAACTGCCAGTACAACAATCAGAACTGCCAGTACACCGAATAAAAAAAATCTGTCTGGCCGAACGTAATTTTCACTGCGGAAAAATGCAAGCATTTTTTTTTAAGATAAAAATTGTATTCGGTGCGTGAGGTGATGGAGTGGGGGGAGTGGGGGAGTGGGGGTGCGGGGGAGTGGGGGGTGCGGGGGAGTGGGGGAGTGGGGGGTGCGGGGGAGTGGGGGAGGGGGGGTGTTGGGAGTGTGGGGGAGCGGGAATGTTGGGTGTGTGGGGGAGCGGGGATGTTGGGGGTGTGGGGGAGTGGGGGTGTTGGGTGTGTGGGGGAGCGGGGATGTTGGGTGTGTGGGGGAGCGGGAATGTTGGGGGTGTGGGGGAGCGGGGATGTTGGGGGTGTGGGGGAGCGGGGATGTTGGGGTGTGGGGGAGCGGGGATGTTGGGTGTGTGGGGGAGCGGGGATGTTGGGGGTGTGGGGGAGCGGGGATGTTGTTTAAGGTTTGTTGTTAAATATTCTGAACCTTGTGTGATGTGGTGGGTGAGTGGGCACTGTGGGTGAGTGGGCACTGTGGATGAGTGGGCACTGTGGGTGAGTGGGCACTGTGGGTGAGTGGGCACTGTGGGTGAGTGGGCACTGTGGGTGAGTGGGCACTGTGGGTGAGTGGGCACTGTGGGTGAGTGGGCACTGTGGGTGAGTGGGCACTGTGGGTGAGTGTACACTGTGGGTGAGTGGGCACTGTGGGTGAGTGGGCACTGTGGGTAAGTGGGCACTGTGGGTGAGTGAACACTGTGGGTGAGTGGGCACTGTAGGTAAGTTGGCACTGTGGGTGAGTGAACACTGTGGGTGAGTGGGCACTGTGGGTAAGTGGGTACTGTGGGTAAGTGAACACTGTGGGTGAGTGGGCACTGTGGGTGAGTGGGCACTGTGGGTAAGTGGGCACTGTGGGTGAGTGAACCCTGTGGGTGAGTGGGCACTGTGGGTGAGTGGGCACTGTGGGTGAGTGAACACTGTGGGTGAGTGGGCACTGTGGGTGAGTGGGCACTGTGGGTGAGTAAACACTGTGGGTGAGTGGGCACTGTGGGTGAGTGGGCACTGTGGGTGAGTGGGCACTGTGGGTGAGTGGGCACTGTGGGTGAGTGGGCACTGTGGGTGAGTGGGCACTGTGGGTGAGTGAACACTGTGGGTGAGTGGGCACTGTGGGTAAGTGGGCACTGTGGGTGAGTGAACACTGTGGGTGAGTGGGCACTGTGGGTAAGTGGGCACTGTGGGTGAGTGAACACTGTGGGTGAGTGGGCACTGTGGGTAAGTGGGCATTGTGGGTGAGTGAACACTGTGGGTGAGTGGGCACTGTGGGTAAGTGGGCATTGTGGGTGAGTGAACACTGTGGGTGAGTGGGCACTGTGGGTAAGTGGGCACTGTGGGTGAGTGGGCACTGTGGGTGAGTGGGCACTGTGGGTGAGTGGGCACTGTGGGTGAGTGAACACTGTGGGTGAGTGGGCACTGTGGGTAAGTGGGCACTGTGGGTGAGTGGGCACTGTGGGTGAGTGGGCACTGTGGGTAAGTGGGCACTGTGGGTGAGTGGGCACTGTGGGTGAGTGGTGAGGAGAATGATGCTTGAATGGACACGAGATACTTCACAATGGCTACATAGCAACACATCTGTGTCATCCAACACCATAGTGAGTGGCTACATAGCAACACATGTGTGTCATCCAACACCATAGTGAGTGGCTACATAGCAACACATCTGTGTTGACAAATATGCTCCGTCATTAACTGCACTCTGAGACATCTGTGACACCTCCAGACAACAACAGGTACAGAAAATATCTTTTACAATTCTATTGCCAACCACTGACCCATCCCCTGATCATGACCTGCTTCAATTAGAGAACCCCGCGCACCTCTGACGACGTCTTCAACTACTGCACCTGGCCTCTAGCTCCAGTATATACGTTCCTGGCCAAGACTACGTCTCACTCTCTCTTCCACAGAAAAAGTATTAACTGTTGTCGCAGACTTAGAAAAGATTGCCTTGTTCTAATTGTTTTCTGGAGGAGAGTGAGTCTTGAACACTGGTTAAAATGATGGACTGGTCTCGGAGCCGCTTGTATACTGAGAGAATGATCAGGTTTAGCAGAATGATGGAGTTTAACAGAATGATGAAGTTAAACAGATTGATGTAGTTCAACAGAATGAGAAAGTTTAATAGAAAGATGGCGTTTAACAGAATGATGAAGTTTAAGAGAAAGATGGCGTTTAACAGAATGATGGACACAGAGGGTATATAAAGGCTCAGAGTGAGGTGCAATACTAGTGAGGTACCATTTCGGTGTTCACTAGTGGTAGTAGTAGTAGTAGTAGTAGTAGTAGTAGTAGTAGTAGTAGTAGTAGTAGTGACAAAAGTTGTAGTAGTAATACAATATGGTAGAGCAATTAATTCGTACATGAGTAAAAGGATATAAAAACTATTACTTGGGTAACATAAAAATAGGTTGGACAAATATAAACTGGAATGAGGCAGCTTGTTTCAGTGTTCACTCTCTGTGCTTTGTGTAGTATAACAGGAGAGACTATGTGATGGCAGGGTTTACTGTTTTCAGGAGGATTCTCGCTAAGACTTCAGAAATGGTGAAGCTGCCGTTGTTTTGTTTAATTGTATTCGAAACAGCGATCAGTGCTGATTCGAGGCACTTGCGTCTGCGGAAATTAGTTTCTTTGATCACTAATTGGGCGTCCCTGAATTTCATGAGATGACTGGTGGAATTTCGGTGTTGTACACAGGCGTTGTTCAAGTTATCGTTCCTACATGCGTAAATGTTGATAAATTAGACACATGTGCAACTCTTGGGTATCTTTATTGAGGAAACATTTCGCCACACAGTGGCTTCATCAGTCCATACGTAGGAGAAACTTGAAGAACAGGAGGAGAATGAGGTAATCAGTCCCTCAACCTTGAGTCGATGTGTTCAGTCCATCAAGATGCCTCTAACAGAGACGATGTAAGGTACGCCTGTGTCCTCCACAGAGACTCCACGGGACATCTGGAATGAGGCACAACTCGTTCTCACAGAACCAGACCTCAGACGCTGACGGTGCCTAGAAGCCTCACTAATCGCCGTCACCGACTCTATAGAACGCAACACCGAAAACTACGAAATTTCAAAAACATTGGCATACACGATACTTAAGCACCACCAAACCAACAACACAGGAGTCACATGATTTCATCGTCTACCCGTCCTCATTACAACATGACATTACTCAGGTCATGTGCGTCACTCACATCTCACTTCTCCGCCTATATATATATATATATATATATATATATATATATATATATATATATATATATATATATATATATATATATATATAATGTCTTTCTACCTCTGTATATTAGAAGTGATCAAGGTCCCAGGACCGAAACGTTTTCTAATAAATATATCATAGTGTTTGCTTACCATTCCGTACATCAAAACGTTTGGGAGTTATTACGAGGACGTCGTCCACGTAACGTAACCAAGTGACGCTTGAAGGGATGGTGTTGGCGAAGTGTTCGGACTCTACTACTACTACCACTAGTGAACATCGAAATGGTACCTCACTAGTATTGCACCTCACTCTGAGCCTTTATATACCCTCTGTGTCCATATACTGTTTGTAACGGCTTGATAAAGCTCCTGGAGAGCGAAACGTTGCCACAATAAAATGTCACATTAGTTGCACTTGTGTCCTTTTACTTTACATATTGTCGGTAATACTATCAACATTATTACATGATGAAGTTTAACAGAATGATGAAGTTTAACAGAATGATGAAGTTTAACAGAATGATGAAGTTTAACAGAATGATGAAGTTTAACAGAATGATGAAGTTTAACAGAATGATGAAGTTTAACAGAATGATGAAGTTTAACAGAATGATGAAGTTTAACAGAATGATGAAGTTTAACAGAATGATGAAGTTTAACAGAATGATGAAGTTTAACAGAATGATGAAGTTTAACAGAATGATGAAGTTTAACAGAATGATGAAGTTTAACAGAATGATGAAGTTTAACAGAATGATGAAGTTTAACAGAATGATAAAGTTTAACAGAATGATTTTAACAGAATGATGAAGTTTAACAGAATGATGAAGTTTAACAGAATGATGAAGTTTAACAGAATGATGAAGTTTAACAGAATGATGAAGTTTAACAGAATGATAAAGTTTAACAGAACGATGAAGTTTAACAGAATTATGAAGTTTAACAGAATGATGAAGTTTAACAGAATGATGAAGTTTAACAGAATGATGAAGTTTAACAGAATGATGAAGTTTAACAGAATGATCAAGTTTAACAGAATGATCAAGTTTAACAGAATGATCAAGTTTAACAGAATTATGAAGTTTGACAGAATTATGAAGTTTAACAGAATGATGAAGTTTAACAGAATGATGAAGTTTAACAGAATGATGAAGTTTAACAGAATGATGAAGTTTAACAGAATGATGAAGTTTAACAGAATGATGAAGTTTAACAGAATGATGAAGTTTAACAGAACGATGAAGTTTAACAGAATGATGAAGTTTAACAGAATGATGAAGTTTAACAGAATGATGAAGTTTAACAGAATGATGAAGTTTAACAGAATGATGAAGTTTAACAGAATGATGAAGTTTAACAGAATGATGAAGTTTAACAGAATGATGAAGTTTAACAGAATTATGAAGGTTAACATAATTATGAAGTTTAACAGAATTATGAAGTTTAACAGAATGATGAAGTTTAACAGAATGATGAAGTTTAACAGAATTATGAAGTTTAACAGAATTATGAAGTTTAACAGAAAGATGAAGTTTAACAGAATGATGAAGTTTAACAGAATGATGAAGTTTAACAGAATTATGAAGTTTAACAGAATGATGAAGTTTAACAGAATTATGACGTTTAACAGATTTATGAAGTTTAACAGAATGATGAAGTTTAACAGAATGATGAAGTTTAACAGAATGATGAAGTTTGACAGAATTATGAAGTTTAACAGAATGATGAAGTTAAATAGAAGATGAAGTTTAACAGAATGATGAAGTTTAACAGAATGATGAAGTTTAACAGAATGATGAAGTTTGACAGAATTATGAAGTTTAACAGAATGATGAAGTTTAACAGAATGATGAAGTTAAATAGAAGATGAAGTTTAACAGAATGATGAAGTTTAACAGAATGATGAAGTTTAACAGAATGATGAAGTTTAACAGAATGATGAAGTTTAACAGAATGATGAAGTTTAACAGAATTATGAAGGTTAACATAATTATGAAGTTTAACAGAATGATGAAGTTTAACAGAATGATGAAGTTTAACAGAATGATGAAGTTTAACAGAATTATGAAGTTTGACAGAATTATGAAGTTTAACAGAATGATGAAGTTTAACAGAATGATGAAGTTTAACAGAATGATGAAGTTTAACAGAATGATGAAGTTTAACAGAATGATGAAGTTTAACAGAATGATGAAGTTTAACAGAATGATGAAGTTTAACAGAATGATGAAGTTTAACAGAATGATGAAGTTTAACAGAATGATGAAGTTTAACAGAATGATGAAGTTTAACAGAATGATGAAGTTTAACAGAACGATGAAGTTTAACAGAATGATGAAGTTTAACAGAATGATGAAGTTTAACAGAATGATGAAGTTTAACAGAATGATGAAGTTTAACAGAATGATGAAGTTTAACAGAACGATGAAGTTTAACAGAATGATGAAGTTTAACAGAATGATGAAGTTTAACAGAATGATGAAGTTTAACAGAATGATGAAGTTTAACAGAATGATGAAGTTTAACAGAATGATGAAGTTTAACAGAATGATGAAGTTTAACAGAATGATGAAGTTTAACAGAATTATGAAGGTTAACATAATTATGAAGTTTAACAGAATTATGAAGTTTAACAGAATGATGAAGTTTAACAGAATGATGAAGTATAACAGAATGATGAAGTTTAACATAATGATGAATTTTAACACAATGATGAAGTTTCAGGTGTGTGGTGAATGATAAGCATAGCTGATCACACTGTGTGGTCATAGCTGATCACACTGTGTGGTCATGACTGATCACACTGTGTGGTCATAGCTGATCACACTGTGTGGTCATAGCTGATCACACTGTGTGGTCATGGCTGATCACACTGTGTGGTCATGGCTGATCACACTGTGTGGTCATGACTGATCACACTGTGTGGTCATAGCTGATCACACTGTGTGGTCATGGCTGATCACACTGTGTGGTCATAGCTGATCACACTGTGTGGTCATGACTGATCACACTGTGTGGTCATAGCTGATCACACTGTGTGGTCATGGCTGATCACACTGTGTGGTCATGACTGATCACACTGTGTGGTCATAGCTGATCACACTGTGTGGTCATGGCTGATCACACTGTGTGGTCATAGCTGATCACACTGTGTGGTCATGGCTGATCACACTGTGTGGTCATGACTGATCACACTGTGTGGTCATAGCTGATCACACTGTGTGGTCATAGCTGATCACACTGTGTGGTCATGGCTGATCACACTGTGTGGTCATAGCTGCTCACACTGTGTGGTCATGGCTGATCACACTGTGTGGTCAAAGCTGATCACACTGTGTGGTCATAGCTGATCACACTGTGTGGTCATAGCTGATCACACTGTGTGGTCATAGCTGATCACACTGTGTGGTCATGGCTGATCACACTGTGTGGTCATAGCTGATCACACTGTGTGGTCATAGCTGATCACACTGTGTGGTCATGGCTGATCACACTGTGTGGTCATAGCTGATCACACTGTGTGGTCATGGCTGATCACACTGTGTGGTCATGGCTGATCACACTGTGTGGTCATAGCTGATCACACTGTGTGGTCATGGCTGATCACACTGTGTGGTCATGGCTGATCACACTGTGTGGTCATAGCTGATCACACTGTGTGGTCATGGCTGATCACACTGTGTGGTCATTGCTGATCACACTGTGTGGTCATGGCTGATCACACTGTGTGGTCATAGCTGATCACACTGTGTGGTCATGGCTGATCACACTGTGTGGTCATGGCTGATCACACTGTGTGGTCATGGCTGATCACACTGTGTGGTCATGGCTGATCACACTGTGTGGTCATGGCTGATCACACTGTGTGGTCATGACTGATCACACTGTGTGGTCATAGCTGATCACACTGTGTGGTCATAGCTGGTCACACTCTTTGGTCATGGTTGATCACACTGTGTGGTCATAGCTGATCACACTGTGTGGTCATGGCTGATCACACTGTGTGGTCATAGCTGATCACACTTTGTGGTCATAGCTGATCACACTGTTTGGTCATGGCTGATCACACTGTGTGGTCATGGCTGATCACACTGTGTGGTCATGACTGATCACACTGTGTGGTCATAGCTGATCACACTTTGTGGTCATGGCTGATCACACTGTGTGGTCATGGCTGATCACACTGTGTGGTCATGGCTGATCACACTGTGTGGTCATAGCTGATCACACTGTGTGGTCATAGCTGATCACACTGTGTGGTCATGACTGATCACACTGTGTGGTCATATCTGATCACACTGTGTGGTCATGGCTGATCACACTCTGTGGGCATAGCTGATCACACTGTGTGGTCATGGCTGATCACACTGTATGGTCATGGCTGATCACACTGTGTGGTCATAGTCGATCACACTGTGTGGTCATGGCTGATCACACTGTGTGGTCATAGCTGATCACACTGTGTGGTCATGGCTGATCACACTGTGTGGTCATGGCTGATCACACTGTGTGATCATAGTCGATCACACTGTGTGGTCATGGCTGATCACACTGTGTGGTCATTGATGATCACACTGTGTGTTCATGGCTGATCACACTGTGTGGTCATAGCTGATCACACTGTGTGGTCATAGCTGATCACACTGTGTGGTCATGGCTGATCACACTGTGTGTTCATGGCTGATCACACTGTGTGGTCATAGCTGATCACACTGTGTTGTGATAGCTGATCACACTGTGTGGTCATAGCTGATCACACTGTGTGGTCATGGCTGATCACACTGTGTGGTCATAGCTGATCACACTGTGTGGTCATGGCTGATCACACTGTGTGGCCATAGCTGATCACACTGTGTGGTCATAGATGATCACACTGTGTGATCATGGCTGATCACACTGTGTGGTCATGGCTGATCACACTATGTGGTCATGGCTGATCACACTGTGTGGTCATGGCTGATCACACTGTGTGGTCATGGCTGATCACACTGTGTGGTCATGGCTGATCACACTGTGTGGTCATAGCTGGTCACACTGTGTGGTCATGGCTGATCACACTGTGTGGTCATGGCTGATCACACTGTGTGGTCATATCTGATCACACTGTGTGGTCATGGCTGATTACACTGTGTGGCCATGGCTGATCACACTGTGTGGTCATGGCTGATCACACTGTGTGGTCACAGCTGATCACACTGTGTGGTCATGGCTGATCACACTGTGTGGTCATGACTGATCACACTGTGTGGTCATAGCTGATCACACTTTGTGCCCATGGCTTATCACACTGTGTGGTCATTGCTGATCACACTGTGTGGTCATAGCTGATCACACTGTGAGGTCATAGCTGATCACACTGTGTGGTCATGGCTGATCACATTGTGTGGTCATGGCTGATCACACTGTGTGGTCATAGCTGATCACACTGTGAGGTCATAGCTGATCACACTGTGTGGTCATATCTGATCACACTGTGTGGTCATGGCTGATCACACTGTGTGGTCATGGCTGATCACACTGTGTGGTCCTGGCTGATCACACTGTGTGGGCATAGCTGATCACACTGTATGGTGATGGCTGATCACACTGTGTGGTCATGACTGATCACAATGTGTGGTCATAGCTGATCACACTGTGTGGTCATGGCTGATCACACTGTGTGGTCATGGCTGATCACTCTGTGTGGTCATAACTGATCACACTATGTGGTCATAGCTGATCACACTCTGTGGTCATGGCTGATCACACTGTGTGGTCATGGCTGATCACACTGTGTGGTCATAGCTGATCACACTGTGTGGCCATGACTGATCACACAGTGTGGTCATGGCTGATCACACTCTGTGGTCATGGCTGATCACACTGTGTGATCATAGTCGATCACACTGTGTGGTCATGGCTGATCACACTGTGTGGTCATGGCTGATCACACTGTGTGTTCATAGCTGATCACACTGTGTGGTCATGGCTGATCACACTGTGTGGTCATGGCTGATCACACTGTGTGGTCATGGCTGATCACACTGTGTGGACATAGCTGATTACACTGTGTGGTCATGGCTGATCACACTGTGTGGTCATGGCTGATTACACTGTGTGTTCATGGCTGATCACACTGTGTGGTCATAGCTGATCACACTGTGTGGTCATAGCTGATCACATTGTGTGGTCATGGTTGATCACACTGTGTGGTCATGGTTGATCACACTGTGTCGTAATAGCTGATCTCACTCTGTGGTCTTCGCTGATCACACTGTGTGGTCATGGCTGATCACACTGTGTGGTCATGGCTGATCACACTGTGTGGTCATAGCTGATCACACTGTGTGGTCATAGCTGATCACATTGTGTGGTCATAGCTGGTCACACTGTGTGGTCATAGCTGATCACACTGTGTGGTCATGGCTGATCACACTGTGTGGTCATAGCTGATCACTCTGTATGGTCATAGCTGATCCCACTGTGTGGTCATAGCTGATCGCACTGTATGGTCATAGCTGATTACACTGTGTGGTCATAGCTGATCACACTGTGTGGTCATGGCTGATCACACTGTGTGATCATAGTTGATCACACTGTGTGGTCATTTAAAGAAGTATTTTTAGTGGAGAAAGAACTTCTAGATGGTAGAGTGCACCAACAAGTGCTGGACACACTACGCACAACCGTGCAGGAGGTGAAGAGGCTGCTAAGTGAGCTAGATACCTCAAAGGCAGGGGACCGGACACCATCACTCCGTGGGTCCTGGGAGAGGGAGCAGAGGCAGTGTGTGTGTGTGCCGCTAACAACAATCTTCAACACATCTATCGATACAGGGTGACTACCTGAGGTGTGGAAGACAGCAAATGTAGTCCCAGTGTTTAAAAAAGGAGACTGATAGGTAGCATTAAACTATGGACCAGTGTCACTAACATGTGTAATAAGCAAAGTCATGGAGAAGCTTACCAGGAGAAGAGTGGTGGAGGACCAGCTTATACACGTTTCCAGGGAAGGGAAATCCTGTAGCACAAGCCTACTGGAGTTTTAAAACAAGCTGACAGAAGTGAGAGAGGAGTGGGTAGAGTACATTTTGTTGGACTGTAAGAAGGCTTTCGACACAGTTCCGCACAAGAGATTATTGCAAAAGCTAGAGGAGCAGGCAAGAATAACAGGAAAGGCATTGCAATGTGTGTATGACATGACGGAAGTGACGATGTGAAGTTATTTGGGAGAATTCAAGTGGACGAGCATCAGGCAGGAATACAAAGGGATCTGGACAGGCTACAAGCTGGTCCAACAAATGGTTCCTGGAGTTTAACCCCACCAAGTGCAGAGTCATCAAGATTGGAGATGGTCAAAGAAGACCACAGGCAGAGTACAGGCTAGGGGACCAAAGACTGCAAACCTTATTCAAGGAAAAAGATCTTGGGGTGAGTATAATACCGAGCACATCTTCTGAGGCGCACATCAACCAAATAATTGCTGCAACATATGGGCGCCTAGCAAACCTAAGCATAACGTTCCAGCACTTCAGTAAGGAATCGTTCAAGATTCTGTACAGCACCAGTATGGAACCCACATCTGGTCAAGCATTTCAAGAAATTAGAGAAAATGCAAAAGCTTGTAACAACACTATCCCGGAGCAGAAGGGTTTGTTCTGCAAAGAGAGGGTAAATTTAGGAAATCAGCCTGACGACACTGGAGGGATATGAGGAATATGATAACAACGTATAAAATACTGAGAAAAATTGACAAGGTGGATAGGGACAGTATATTTCAGAGATGCGACACAGCAACAAGGGGTCACAACTGGAAGATGAAAACTCAGATGAGTCTCAGGGATGTTAGGGAGTATTTCTTCCGTCATACAGTTGTCAGGAAGTGGAGCAATCCGGAGAGAGATGGAGTGGAGGCAGAATCTATACATAGCTTTAAGAAGAGATACGATAAAGCTCATGGAGCAAGGAAAGAGTGGACCTAGTGTCGACCAGCGAAACGGTGGGGCCAGGCAGTGGCGTTGCTAGGGTTGGTGACACCCGAGGCGGCATCTTTGGTGTCACCCTCATGAAATCCAAGGGCGGGGGGATGGGGGGAGTAAACTCCAGTTACGTCACTACTGCATGATCAGTTACGTCACTACTGCATGACCAGTTACGTCACTGCTGCATGACCAGTTACGTCACTACTGCATGACCAGTTACGTCACTACTACATGACCAGTTACGTCACTACTGCATAACCAGCAACGTCACTACTTCATGACCAGTTACGTCACTACTGCATGACCAGTTACGTCACTACTGCATGACCAGTTACGTCACTACTGCATGACCAGTTACGCCACTTCTGCATAATCAGTTACGTCACTACTGCATGACCAGTTACGTCACTACTGCATGACCAGTTACGTCACTACTGCATGACCAGTTACGTCACTACTGCATGACCAGTTACGTCACTACTGCATGACCAGTTACGTCACTACTGCATGACCAGTGACTAACGTTTAGCAATAAGAACGTTTAAGGGCCATAAACTGAACAAGAGAATACTTCTCAACTTTATTAACGATAAAATAAATAATGGTAGTAATATTGAGGAAACATAAACTCAAATACCACTCTGAGTACACCAACACATCCTACATTTATTCATCCTCAACAATGAAAAAAAACTTGAAAAATAAAGAAAAACATTGCAATATCAGAGAAACACTTGTTCCGATATGACCTTGAGTACAGGTAACATCTCAGTGAATCTGATCTTACGTTTCCTTGCCTTCAATCCTGCAAAATCATCTATCACATCATCAAAATCAATGATTTTCCCTTTATAGGCCTATTTGTACTCTGTAATCATATAATAGGCTATACAGAAACGAAGGATTCTTCTCTTATGTTGGTGCACCACTGTTTTGTGCGTTAGTGTCACCTGTAGAGGCTCTGTGGTGTCACCCGTGGCGGCCCTCATCCCAGCCCACTCCCACCCCCCCGACCCCCGCCCAGACCAACCCCCGCCATACCTCCCACGCACCCCCCGCCCCCTTTACGAAGCCACTGGGGCTAGGACCTGTAAATTGACCCCTGCAAACACAAATAGGTCTGTACAAATAGATAAGTATACACACACACACACACACACACACACACACACACACACACACACACAGGAATCGTTCAGGACCCTGTACACCGTGTACGTTAGGCCCACATTGGAGTATGCAGCACCAGTTTGGAACCCACACCTAGCCAAGCACGTAAAGAAACTAGAGAAAGTGCAAAAGTTTGCAACAAGACTAGTCCCAGAGCTAAGAGGTATGTCCTACGAGGAGAGATTAAGGGAAATCAATCTCTCCTGTCCTGAGGACAGGAGAGAAAGGGGGGACATGATAACGACGTACAAAATACTGAGAGGAATTGACAAGGTGGACAAAGACAGGATGTTCCAGAGATGGGACACAGCAACAAGGGGACACAGTTGGAAGTTGAAGACACAGATGAATCACAGGGATGTTAGGAAGTATTTCTTCAGCCACAGAATAGTCAGGAAGTGGAACAGTTTGGGAATCGATGTAGTGGAGGCAGGATCCATACATAGCTTTAAGCAGAGGTATGATAAAGCTCATGGTTCATAGAGAGTGACCTAGTAGCGACCAGTGAAGAGGCGGGGCCAGGAGCTAGGACTCGACCCCTGCAACCTCAACTAAGTGAGTACAACTAGGTGAGTACACACACTCACACACACACACACACTTTTGCACACACATACACACTTACACACACACACACGCACACACACACACACACACACACACACACACACACACGCACACACACACACACACACACACACACACACACACACACACACACACACACACACACACACACACACACACACACACACACACACACACACACACACACACACACACACACGTAGTCCAGCAACTGGCTTCTCGATTTCAACCCTGCCAAATGCAAAGTCATGAAGATCGGAGAAGGGCAAAGAAGACCGTTGACAGAGTATAGGTTAGGTGGACAAAGGCTGCAAACCTCACTCAAGGAGAAAGATCTTGGGGTGACCATAACACCGAACACGTCTCCGGAGGTACACATCAACCAGATAACTGCTGTAGCATATGGGCGCCTGGCAAACCTGAGAATAACATTCCGATACCTTAGTAAGGAAACGTTCAAGACGCTGTACACTGTGTACGTCAGGCCCATACTGGAGTATGCAGCACCAGTTTGGAACCGACACCTCGTCAAACGCGTTAAGAAATTAGATAAAGTCCAACGGTTTGCAACAAGGCTAGTTCCGGAGCTTAGGGTAATGTCGTACGAAGAAAGGTTGAGGGAAATCAGACTGACGACACTGGAAGACAGGAGGGTCAGGGAACACATGATAACAACATACAAAATAATGCGTGGAATAGACAAGGTGGACAGAGACAGGATGTTCCAGAGATGGGACACAGAAACAAGGGGTCACATTTGGAAATTGAAGACTCAGATGAGTCAAAGGGATGTTAGGAAGTATTTCTTCAGCCAAAGAGTTGTTAGGAAGTGGAATAGTCTGGCAAGTGATGTAGTGGAGGCAGGTATCATACTGTACATTGTTTTAAGACGAGGTATGATAAAGCTCATGGAGCAGGGAGAGGGAGGACCCAGTAGCGGTCAGTGAAGAGGCGGGGCCAGGAGCTGAGTCCCGACTCCTGCAACCACAAACAGGTGAGTACACACACACACACACACACACACACACACACACACACACACACACCAGGATCACTGCGGGTAAAGCCAGGCTTAGCCTGGCTTACCAGGAATAATGTGTAATATCTCAAGCCACATTCAATTCCCTGACTGTCCTCCTTGTGTGTTGCTGTGTATCTTTTGAAGAGCTAAACCCGCGTGGACCCTACAGCGCAAAGACAGGTAGAAGCTCAGTCTTCCGTTTGTCAACAGTGGCTCGGTCTCTAACAGCTACTTCCTTCCTAATTTCGAGCGACCCACTCAATCAGTCTTTATTGAAGCTTTCATGTATATTTCTTTCAAATATTTCCCTTGTATTCAATTTCAGCAGCCTGGGAGAAGATGTTGATAAGTTCCAGCAGCCTGGGAGAAGATGTTGATAAGTTCCAGCAGCCTGGGAGAAGATGTTGATAAGTTCCAGCAGCCTGGGAGAAGATGTTGATAAGTTCCAGCAGCCTGGGAGAAGATGTTGATAAGTTCCAGCAGCCTTGGAGAAGATGTTGATAAGTTCCAGCAGCCTTGGAGAAGATGTTGTTAAGTTCCAGCAGCCTGGGAGAAGATGTTGATAAGTTCCAGCAGCCTGGGAGAAGATGTTGATAAGTTCCAGCAGCCTGGGAGAAGATGTTGATAAGTTCCAGCAGCCTGGGAGAAGATGTTGTTAAGTTCCAGCAGCCTTGGAGAAGATGTTGATAAGTTCCAGCAGCCTGGGAGAAGATGTTGTTAAGTTCCAGCAGCCTGGGAGAAGATGTTGTTAAGTTCCAGCAGCCTGGGAGAAGATGCTGATAAGTTCTAGCAGCCTGGGAGAAGATGTTGATAAGTTCCAGCAGCCTGGGAGAAGATGTTGATAAGTTCCAGCAGCCTGGGAGAAGATGTTGATAAGTTCCAGCAGCCTGGGAGAAGATGTTGATAAGTTCCAGCAGCCTGGGAGGAGATGTTGATAAGTTCCAGCAGCCTGGGAGAAGATGTTGTTAAGTTCCAGCAGCCTGGGAGAAGATGTTGATAAGTTCCAGCAGCCTGGGAGATGTTGATAAGTTCCAGCAGCCTGGGAGAAGATGTTGATAAGTTCCAGCAGCCTGGGAGATGTTGATAAGTTCCAGCAGCCTGGGAGAAGATGTTGTTAAGTTCCAGCAGCCTGGGAGAAGATGTTGATAAGTTCCAGCAGCCTGGGAGAAGATACTGATAAGTTCCAGCAGCCTGGGAGAAGATGTTGTTAAGTTCCAGCAGCCTGGGAGATGTTGATAAGTTCCAGCAGCCTGGGAGAAGATATTGATAAGTTCCAGCAGCCTGGGAGAAGATGTTGATAAGTTCCAGCAGCCTGGGAGAAGATGTTGATAAGTTCCAGCAGCCTGGGAGAAGATGTTGATAAGTTCCAGCAGCCTGGGAGAAGATGTTGTTAAGTTCCAGCAGCCTGGGAGAAGATGTTGTTAAGTTCCAGCAGCCTGGGAGAAGATGTTGATAAGTTCCCGCAGCCTGGGAGAAGATGTTGATAAGTTCCAGCAGCCTGGGAGAAGATGTTGATAAGTTCCAGCAGCCTGGGAGAAGATCTTGATAAGTTCCAGCAGCCTGGGAGAAGATGTTGTTAAGTTCCAGCAGCCTGGGAGAAGATGTTGTTAAGTTCCAGCAGCCTGGGAGAAGATGCTGATAAGTTCTAGCAGCCTGGGAGAAGATGTTGATAAGTTCCAGCAGCCTGGGAGAAGATGTTGATAAGTTCTAGCAGCCTGGGAGAAGATGTTGATAAGTTCCAGCAGCCTGGGAGAAGATGTTGATAAGTTCCAGCAGCCTGGGAGAAGATGTTGATAAGTTCTAGCAGCCTGGGAGAAGATGTTGTTAAGTTCCAGCAGCCTGGGAGAAGATGTTGTTAAGTTCCAGCAGCCTGGGAGAAGATGCTGATAAGTTCCAGCAGCCTGGGAGAAGATGCTGATAAGTTCCAGCAGCCTGGGAGAAGATGTTGTTAAGTTCCAGCAGCCTGGGAGAAGATGTTGTTAAGTTCCAGCAGCCTGGGAGAAGATGTTGTTAAGTTCCAGCAGCCTGGGAGAAGATGTTGTTAAGTTCCAGCAGCCTGGGAGAAGATGTTGTTAAGTTCCAGCAGCCTGGGAGAAGATACTGATAAGTTGCAGCAGCCTGGGAGAAGATGCTGATAAGTTCCAGCAGCCTGGGAGAAGATGCTGATAAGTTCTAGCAGCCTGGGAGAAGATGCTGATAAGTTCTAGCAGCCTGGGAGAAGATGTTGATAAGTTCCAGCAGCCTGGGAGGAGATACTGATAAGTTGCAGCAGCCTGGGAGAAGATGCTGATAAGTTCTAGCAGCCTGGGAGAAGATGTTGATAAGTTCTAGCAGCCTGGGAGAAGATGCTGATAAGTTCCAGCAGCCTGGGAGAAGATGTTGATAAGTTCCAGCAGCCTGGGAGAAGATGCTGATAAGTTCTAGCAGCCTGGGAGAAGATGTTGATAAGTTCCAGCAGCCTGGGAGAAGATGTTGATAAGTTCTAGCAGCCTGGGAGAAGATGCTGATAAGTTCTAGCAGCCTGGGAGAAGATGCTGATAAGTTCTAGCAGCCTGGGAGAAGATGCTGATAAGTTCTAGCAGCCTGGGAGAAGATGCTGATAAGTTCTAGCAGCCTGGGAGAAGATGTTGATAAGTTCTAGCAGCCTGGGAGAAGATGTTGATAAGTTCCAGCAGCCTGGGAGGAGATACTGATAAGTTGCAGCAGCCTGGGAGAAGATGCTGATAAGTTCTAGCAGCCTGGGAGAAGATGCTGATAAGTTCTAGCAGCCTGGGAGAAGATGCTGATAAGTTCTAGCAGCCTGGGAGAAGATGCTGATAAGTTCTAGCAGCCTGGGAGAAGATGCTGATAAGTTCTAGCAGCCTGGGAGAAGATGCTGATAAGTTCTAGCAGCCTGGGAGAAGATGCTGATAAGTTCTAGCAGCCTGGGAAGAAATGTTAAGTTCCAGCAACCTGGGAGGAGATGTTGATAAGTTCCAGCAATCTGGGAGACTGCTGGAACTCCCAGTTTCTCCCGCATTCAACATAAACATTTTCTTCACCAAACACAGATTTACACTTTAGATTTGACCTTGGCCGTGGCCAGTTAAGCTCCCGTACCCATCCAGTGGAGGGTACCAGAGGACCAGCTGGGTACACAGGAGCCCAGTGTGATGTTTGTGTCTTATGATCTACAGTGAGGTTTGTGTCTTATGATCTACAGTGAGGTTTGTGTCTTATGATCTACAGTGAGGTTTGTGTCTTATGATCTACAGTGAGGTTTGTGTCTTATGTTCTACAGTGAGGTTTGTGTCTTATGATCTACAGTGACGTTTGTCTTATGATCTACAGTGAGGTTAGGTTAATACACTTAAGGTTGCAGTAGCATGTCATAGGTTACCCGTGGATTCGAGGCTCAATAAGATGAAGCAGGAACCAAGTGAGTAACAGAGGGCATTCCCTCTCTGGATGGCCATGGTGAGCTTCTGAAACAGTGGTGTGTATGAGACTTCATACGGAGTATGACATGACCAAGGTAGGTGTCCCCAGGGTGGGAGATGAAGCTGGGGGGAGGTGGAGAGGTGATAAGCGGTTGGGTAATGACACGAAGAGAGTGGTAATGATGCGGTAATGAGATGTAGAAGATGGTAATGAGGTGGGGAGGGGTTCTTAACGATGTGGTAATGAAGTGGAGATAATAATGATGCAGTAATGACAAGAAGGTGGTAATGAGGTGAAGATTTTTGGTCTAGACTAAACGGGCTCTGGTGGCCTGGTGGTTAACGCTCTCGCTTCACACGGTGAGGGCCTGGGTTCGATTCCCAGCCAGAGTAGAAACATTGGACGTGTTTCTTTCCACCTGTTGTCTATGTTCCCCATCAGTAAAATGGGTACCTGGGTGTTAGTCGACTGGTGTGGGTCGCATCCTGGGACACTGACCTAAGGAGGCCTGGTCACAGACCGGGCCGCGGGGGCGTTGACCCCCGGAACTCTCTCCAGGTAAACTCCAGGTAAACCCTTTTGATCTTCAAATTCTAGAAGGCCCAATCGTCTAGAGAGAATCTTTGATCGCCTAGAGAGAGTCGTGTGTCGTCTAGAGAAGCTCTTAGATCGAGAGTGACTATGATCGTAGAGAGCCACTTTGATAGTCTAGAGAACCTCATTCATCGTGTAGACTATAGAGAATCCTTGTGATCGTCTAGAGGGCCCCTTTAATCGTTCAGTGGGGCCTGTCTCTAAGGGCCCTTAAGGGCCCTTCAAGCGTCTAGAGGGCCCTTTAATGGTTGCGAGGGTCCCTCAGTCTTGATAACTTTCTCAACTTCAAGAGTTTAAGGAAGTTTTAGCTGCGTCATTTAGCGATGAGTTCATTAATATACTACTAGTTGTGTTGCAGCTCCCGGCCAGCTGTGTTGCAGCTCCCGGCCAGCTGTGTTGCAGCTCCCGGCCAGCGGTGCTGCAGCTCCCTGCCAGCTGTGTTGCAGCTCCCGGCCAGCGGTGTTGCAGCTCCCGGCCAGCTGTGTTGCAGCTCCTGGCCAGCAGCGTTGCAGCTCAGGCCAGATGTGTTGCAGCTCTCGGCAAGCTGTGTTACAGCTCCCGGCCAGCTGTGTTGCAGCTCCCAGCCAGCTGTGTTGCAGCTCAGGCCAGCAGTGTTGCAGCTCCCGGCCAGCTGAGTTACAGCTCCCGGCCAGCTGTGTTGCAGCTCCCGGCCAGCTGTGTTGCAGCTCCCAGCCAGCTGTGTTGCAGCTCAGGCCAGCTGTGTTGTAGCTCCCGGCCAGCTGTGTTGCAGCTCCCGGCCAGCTGTGTTGCAGCTCCCGGCCAGCTGTGTTGCAGCTGCCGGCAGCTGTGTTGCAGCTCCCGGCCAGCAGCATTGCAGCTCCTTCCAGCAGTGTTGCAGCTCCCGGCCAGTAGTGTTGCAGCTTCCGGTCAGCTGTGTTGCAGCTCCCGGCCAGCTGTGCTGCAGCTTCCAGGCAGCAGTGTCTTCACCACTGATTTCACGCCCTTCATCGTGTGAACTGTCATGCCTATCTTACAACTGTGTATGGAACGCAGCTTCGACCACCTCCTCCTTGACCAACATGTCGCTGCAAAAGTAATTCCTGACATGTCTCATCTGTCTCATGAACGTCCCTTTCTTTCTGAGTATCTTGTATGTTTGTATCAAGTCTTACCCTTGTTCTTGCTGCCTCTAAGGTGGTTTGGTTCAGTTGTGTGTTTATCTTCATATGTCAGTCTTCTTAGCTCCGGGACCTGCAGGTATCTAAGACTTTCCCATATTGCTGGACATACTTGGCAAGGTGTGAGCTCCACATTGGCTCTGCGTACTCTATGGTAGATCTGATATATCTCGTGATTGGCTCTGCATTCCTGGTCCCTAAATCCAATCTTTTGATTTGCTGTTGTTGAACTGGCTCCTGATTGTGCTCAATTGATATGTTCAATTGTTGACCCCCCTAAGGCCTGGTCATAGACCTGGTCGCAAGTGTGTTGATCCCAGGAACACCATGCAGGTATACACTGTCCAGGTATACTGCCACTCTATGCCCTGTATTCCACATCTGATCTTCTCTTATTTTGCCCTAATTTCACAATCTTGCCTCTGTTGAGGTTGAATTAAAGTTCCATTTTGCCCGATCATCCTCACACACACGCACACACACACACACACACACACACACACACACACACACACACACACACACACACACACACACACACACACACACACACACACACACACACACACACACACACACACACACACACACACGTCCTTCCTAACTACACACTGAGCAGTTACTTCCCAAGTTTACGGAGTTAGTAGTGTGTGTCTCCAGTTGTCACTGTAAGACGCGTCAAGTTTCTTGGTGATACGAGCTAAAAATCTCCAGATCCTGCGTCTTGAAGACGTCTGCGGTGATGTCAGAAATGAAATGCTTTTTATCATAGCCATATTTTTTAAAGGGGGTGGACCGGTAAGCCAGTGGAAGGCCTCGGTCAGATGACCAAAAGTGCCAGCTGTAGGTCATCATATGACTAAGACCAGCGTCAGGAGGCACATGTCCTGTTTCCTGACAAAACTTACCTAACTTAAAGTGACGTCAGCAACAGCCAGCATGACTGACATCGCTGTGTGTGTGTGTGTGTGTGTGTGTGTGTGTGTGTGAACACGCACGCGCGCATCTTGCTTTCCGCATATTTACTGCGCACCTCTGGTCGATAGCGCCGCAATGTTGCCTCTGAAGGTTGGGCTTAATTAACTTCCTGGCTTACTAAGCCACCGTAAATTGAGGCTTTGGAAGGCAATGCTCTTGTATGCATCCTCTGTGTGACGTGTGTGTGACGTGTGTGAGATGTGCTGTGTGACGCGTGTGAGACGTGATGTGTGACGTATGTGAGACGTGTTGTGTGACGTGTGTGAGATGTGCTGTGTGACTTGTGTGAGACGTGATGTGTGACGTGTGTGAGACGTGTTTTGTGACGTGTGTGAGATGTGTTGTGTGACGTGTGTGAGACGTGATGTGCGACGTGTGTGGCGTGTTTTGTGACGTGTGTGAGATGTGTTCTGTGACGTGTGTGAGACGTGTTCTGTGACGTGTGTGAGGCGTGTTGTGTGACGTGCGTGAGGAGTGTTGTGTGACGTGTGTGAGGAGTGTTGTGTGACGTATGTGAGGAGTGTTGTGTGACGTGTATGAGAAGTATTGTGTTACGTGTATGAGGCGTGTTGTGTGACGTGTGTGAGGAGTGTTGTGTGACGTATGTGAGGCGTGTTGTGTGACGTGTGTGAGACGTGTTCTGTGGCGTGTGTGAAACGTGTTCTGTTACGTGTGTGAGGCGTGTTGTGTGACGTGTGTGAGACGTGTTGTGTGACGTGTGTGAGACGTGTTCTGTGACGTGTGTGAGGCGTGTTGTGTGACGTGTGTGAGACGTGTTGTGTGACGTGTGTGAGGCGTGTTGTGTGACGTGTGTGAGGAGTGTTGTGTGACGTGTGTGTGGCGTGTTGTGTGACGTGTGTGAGACGTGTTCTGTGACGTGTATGAGGAGTGTTGTGTGACGTGTGTGAGGCGTGTTGTGTGACGTGTGTGAGACGTGTTGTGTGACGTGTGTGAGACGTGTTTTGTGACATGTGTCAGACATGTTGTGTGACATGTGTGAGACGTGTTTTGTGACGTGTGTGAGACGTGTTGTGTGACGTTGTGAGGCGTTGCGAGGCTATTGAGAAAACTTAAGGCACACGGAATAGGAGGAGAAATTTTTTCCTCGGTAGAGGCATGGCTGACAAATAGACAGCAGAGAGTTTGCATAAATGGGGAGAAATCAGAATGGGGGCACGTCACAAGCGGTGTTCCTCAGGGGTCAGTGTTGGGCCCGTTGTTGTTCACAATTTACATAAACGACATAGATGAGGGAATAAATAGCGACATAAGCAAATTTGCTGATGACACCAAAATAGGCCGTCCAATTCATTCTAATGAGGACACTAGAGCACTCCAGGATGATTTGAATAGACTGATGCAGTGGTCGGAGAAGTGGCAGATGCAGTTTAATATTGACAAATGCAAAGTTCTAAATGATGGACAGGTAAATAACCATGCCACATATAAACTAAATAATGTAGATCTTAATACTACTGATTGCAAAAAGGATTTAGGAGTTCTGGTTAGCAGTAATCTAAAACCAAGACAACAGTGCATTAGTGTTCGCAATAAAGCTAACAGAATTCTTGGCTTCATATCTAGAAGTATAAATAATAGAAGTCCTCAGGTTGTTCTTTAACTCTATATATCCTTGGTTAGGCCTCATTTAGACTATGCTGCTCAGTTCTGGTCACAGTATTACAGAATGGATATAAATGCTCTGGAAAACGTACAGAGGAGGATGACAAAGATGATCCCATGTATCAGAAATCTTCCATAAGAGGATAGACTGAGGGCCTTGAATCTGCACTCTCTCGAAAGGCGTAGAATTAGGGGGGATATGATCGAAGTTGGATGTCCTGGCTCTAAGCGAAACAAAGCTGAAGGGGGTAGGAGAGTTTCAGTGGGGGGAAATAAATGGGATTAAATCTGGAGTATCTGAGAGAGTTAGAGCAAAGGAAGGGGTAGCAGTAATGTTAAATGATCAGTTATGGAAGGAGAAAAGAGAATATGAATGTGTAAATTCAAGAATTATGTGGATTAAAGTAAAGGTTGGATGCGAGAAGTGGGTCATAATAAGCGTGTATGCACCTGGAGAAGAGAGGAATGCAGAGGAGAGAGAGAGATTTTGGGAGATGTTAAGTGAATGTATAGGAGCCTTTGAACCAAGTGAGAGAGTAATTGTGGTAGGGGACCTGAATGCTAAAGTAGGAGAAACTTTTAGAGAGGGTGTGGTAGGTAAGTTTGGGGTGCCAGGTGTAAATGATAATGGGAGCCCTTTGATTGAACTTTGTATAGAAAGGGGTTTAGTTATAGGTAATACATATTTTAAGAAAAAGAGGATAAATAAGTATACACGATATGATGTAGGGCGAAATGACAGTAGTTTGTTGGATTATGTATTGGTAGATAAAAGACTGTTGAGTAGACTTCAGGATGTACATGTTTATAGAGGGGCCACAGATATATCAGATCACTTTCTAGTTGTAGCTACACTGAGAGTAAAAGGTAGATGGGATACAAGGAGAATAGAAGCATCAGGGAAGAGAGAGGTGAAGGTTTATAAACTAAAAGAGGAGGCAGTTAGGGTAAGATATAAACAGCTATTGGAGGATAGATGGGCTAATGAGCATAGGCAATGGGGTCGAAGAGGTATGGGGTAGGTTTAAAAATGTAGTGTTAGAGTGTTCAGCAGAAGTTTGTGGTTACAGGAAAGTGGGTGCAGGAGGGAAGAGGAGCGATTGGTGGAATGATGATGTAAAGAGAGTAGTAAGGGAGAAAAAGTTAGCATATGAGAAGTTTTTACAAAGTAGAAGTGATGCAAGGAGGGAAGAGTATATGGAGAAAAAGAGAGAGGTTAAGAGAGTGGTGAAGCAATGTAAAAAGAGAGCAAATGAGAGAGTGGGTGAGATGTTATCAACAAATTTCGTTGAAAATAAGAAAAAGTTTTGGAGTGAGATTAACAAGTTAAGAAAGCCTAGAGAACAAATGGATTTGTCAGTTAAAAATAGGAGAGGAAAGTTATTAAATGGAGAGTTAGAGGTATTGGGAAGATGGAGGGAATATTTTGAGGAATTGTTAAATGTTGATGAAGATAGGGAAGCTGTGATTTCGTGTATAGGGCAAGGAGGAATAACATCTTGTAGGAGTGAGGAAGAGCCAGTTGTGAGTGTGGGGGAAGTTCGTGAGGCAGTAGGTAAAATGAAAGGGGGTAAGGCAGCCGGGATTGATGGGATAAAGATAGAAATGTTAAAAGCAGGTGGGGATATAGTTTTGGAGTGGTTGGTGCAATTATTTAATAAATGTATGGAAGAGGGTAAGGTACCTAGGGATTGGCAGAGAGCATGCATAGTTCCTTTGTATAAAGGCAAAGGGGATAAAAGAGAGTGCAAAAATTATAGGGGGATAAGTCTGTTGAGTGTACCTGGTAAAGTGTATGGTAGAGTTATAATTGAAAGAATTAAGAGTAAGACGGAGAATAGGATAGCAGATGAACAAGGAGGCTTTAGGAAAGGTAGGGGGTGTGTGGACCAGCTGTTTACAGTGAAACATATAAGTGAACAGTATTTAGATAAGGCTAAAGAGGTCTTTGTGGCATTTATGGATTTGGAAAAGGCGTATGACAGGGTGGATAGGGGGGCAATGTGGCAGATGTTGCAAGTGTATGGTGTAGGAGGTAGGTTACTGAAAGCAGTGAAGAGTTTTTACGAGGATAGTGAGGCTCAAGTTAGAGTATGTAGGAAAGAGGGAAATTTTTTTTTCCCAGTAAAAGTAGGCCTTAGACAAGGATGTGTGATGTCACCGTGGTTGTTTAATATATTTATAGATGGGGTTGTAAGAGAAGTAAATGCGAGGGTCTTGGCAAGAGGCGTGGAGTTAAAAGATAAAGAATCACACACAAAGTGGGAGTTGTCACAGCTGCTCTTTGCTGATGACACTGTGCTCTTGGGAGATTCTGAAGAGAAGCTGCAGAGATTGGTGGATGAATTTGGTAGGGTGTGCAAAAGAAGAAAATTAAAGGTGAATACAGGAAAGAGTAAGGTTATGAGGATAACAAAAAGATTAGGTGATGAAAGATTGAATATCAGATTGGAGGGAGAGAGTATGGAGGAGGTGAACGTATTCAGATATTTGGGAGTGGACGTGTCAGCGGATGGGTCTATGAAAGATGAGGTGAATCATAGAATTGATGAGGGAAAAAGAGTGAGTGGTGCACTTAGGAGTCTGTGGAGACAAAGAACTTTGTCCTTGGAGGCAAAGAGGGGAATGTATGAGAGTATAGTTTTACCAACGCTCTTATATGGGTGTGAAGCGTGGGTGATGAATGTTGCAGCGAGGAGAAGGCTGGAGGCAGTGGAGATGTCATGTCTGAGGGCAATGTGTGGTGTGAATATAATGCAGAGAATTCGTAGTTTGGAAGTTAGGAGGAGGTGCGGGATTACCAAAACTGTTGTCCAGAGGGCTGAGGAAGGATTGTTGAGGTGGTTCGGACATGTAGAGAGAATGGAGCGAAACAGAATGACTTCAAGAGTGTATCAGTCTGTAGTGGAAGGAAGGCGGGGTAGGGGTCGGCCTAGGAAGGGTTGGAGGGAGGGGGTAAAGGAGGTTTTGTGTGCGAGGGGCTTGGACTTCCAGCAGGCATGCGTGAGCGTGTTTGATAGGAGTGAATGGAGACAAATGGTTTTTAATACTTGACGTGCTGTTGGAGTGTGAGCAAAGTAACATTTATGAAGGGATTCAGGGAAACCGGCAGGCCGGACTTGAGTCCTGGAGATGGGAAGTACAGTGCCTGCACTCTGAAGGAGGGGTGTTAATGTTGCAGTTTAAAAACTGTAGTGTAAAGCACCCTTCTGGCAAGACAGTGATGGAGTGAATGATGGTGAAAGTTTTTCTTTTTCGGGCCACCCTGCCTTGGTGGGAATCGGCCAGTGTGATAATAAAAAAAAAATAAAAATAATAATATGATCGAGGTGTATAAATGGAAAACAGGAATAAATAAAGGGGATGTAAATAGCGCATAGAAAATATCTAGCCTAGACAGGACTCGCAGCAATGGTTTCAAGTTGGAAAAATTCAGATTCAGGAAGGATATAGGAAAGTACTGGTTTGGTAATAGAGTCGTGGATGAGTGGAACAAACTCCCGAGTACAGTTATTCAGGCTAAAACGTTGTAAATAATCTGGAGATCGCTGAAGAGCTTGGCACAAGTGATCACAAATCCATCACCTTTAGCATTAATTGGGAATGCAAGAATAATGATAATACAGTAAAAATCCCCGATTTTCGTTCTGCCGATTATAATGGACTTAGGGAACATCTGTCTAATCTTGATTGGGGTTATCTAGCTAATGATTTTATTGACGATAATCATACTTATGAATATGAAGGGATCTGCTTTTATGATTGTTTTCTTAATAATGTACACAGTGCCCAGAGTATATACATTTCCCAGAGAGAAATTAGGTCTAATAATAACGATCCCAAATGGGTTAACAGGAGGCTAAAGCATCTATTAGGGGAGAAAAGGGGAATTTATAGGCGCATCAGAAGAGGAGAGGTTAACCTTACTGACCAATATGTTCAGCTTAAAGGAGAAGTAAAAAAGGGGATTAGAAAGGATAAACGTGACTATGAAATTAGAGTTGTTAATGAACCAAAGACTAATCCAAAGGGGTTCTTTCAAGTGTATAGGACGAAGGTGAAGGAAAAAGTAGGACTTCTGAAAATTGGGAACGGACAGCTGACGGATAATGAACTGGAAATGTGTTCCTTATTTAATGACTATTTCTTGTCAGTTTTTACACAGGAAGATGTAAATGAGATTCCAATAATTAACATTATTTAGTTCCTGATGAATTTAAATTAACTAATATTACTGTCACGAGGGACATGGTTATTAAACAGATAGACAAACTGAAGCAAAATAAGTCCCTGGGACCCGATGAGTTGTTTTCCAGGGTACTTAAGGAATGCAAGATGGAGCTTAGTCAGCCATTAACGAGTGTATTCAATGCGTCCATCCTTACCGGTGTTGTGCCAGAGTTGTGGAAGATGGCTAATGTGGTTCCTATATTCAAATCAGGGGATAAGTCCGTTCCTTCAAATTACCGTCCAATAAGCCTGACATCTATAGTGGGCAAGTTATTAGAATCAATTATAGCTGACATTATTAGAAGTCACCTTGAAGAGCATAACTTGATAAATGAATCTCAGCATGGATTCACGAGAGGTCGTTCCTGCCTGACAAACTTACTGACGTTCTTCAATAGAACATTTGAAGCAATTGACAGTGAAAAGGAATATGATATTGTTTATTTGGATTTTAGTAAAGCCTTCGATAGAGTACCTCAAAAGAGACTCTTAAGAAAAGTGGCAGCTCATGGTATAGGAGGTAAAGTTCTAGCATGGATGGAGGCATGGCTTACCAATAGAAAGCAGAGATTGTAGATGAATGGTTCAGAGAACCGACATGTTGATAAATTAGACACATGTGCAACTCTTGGGTATCTTTACTGAGGAAACGTTTCGCCACACAGTGGCTTCATCAGTCCATACCAAGGAGAATCTTGAAGAACAGGGACTGATTACCTCATTCTCCTCCTGTTCTTCAAGATTCTCCTTGGTATGGACTGATGAAGCCACTGTGTGGCGAAACGTTTCCTCAATAAAGATACCCAAGAGTTGCACATGTGTCTAATTTATCAGAAAGCAGAGAGTTACCATTAGTGGAGTGAAATCTGAATGGGGATTAGTCACTAGTGGAGTTCCACAAGGATCAGTTTTAGGCCCCCTCTTGTTCATAATTTACATTGACGACCTTGATGAAGGGATTACGAGTGACATGAGTAAGTTTGCTGATGATACAAAGATAGGCCGTATAATTCACTCTGATGAGGATAGCAATGAACTCCAGGAACAAATTAATGTCTTGGTCTACAAAATGGCAGATGAAGTTCAATGTGGATAAGTGTAAGGTACTTGCCCTTGGTAATGAAAATAACCCTCGAAGCTATAATCTAGGTGAAGTAGAGCTTGATCATACAGAATGTGAAAAAGACTTGGGAGTCATGGTAAGCAGAAATCTGAACATTAAAATGGTATAAAATACCGACAGGTTGTTAATTAAGACACATATGCAACAGTTAGGTATCTTTATTTCGAAACGTTTCGCCTACACAGTAGGCTTCTTCAGTCGAGTACAGAAAAGTTGATAGAAGCAGAAGAGACTTGAAGACGATGTAATCAGTCCATCACCCTTAAAGTTTTGAGGTGGTCAGTCCCTCAGTCATATTGTTTCAGACTATGGAACAATGCTCTTCTCCAGATTGAGGGACTGACCACCTCAAAACTTTAAGGGTGATGGACTGATTACATCGTCTTCAAGTCTCTTCTGCTTCTATCAACTTTTCTGTACTCCACTGAAGAAGCCTACTGTGTAGGTGAAACGTTTCGAAATAAAGATACCTAACTGTTGCATATGTGTCTTACCTAACAAGCAGAGATCTAAAGCCAAGACAGCAGTGCCTTAGAGTGCGCAACAAGGCCAACAGATTACTTGGATTTATCTCAAGAAGTATAAGTAACAGAAGTCCAAAAGTTATTTTACAGCTCTATACATCACTAGTGAGACCTCATTTAGATTATGCTGCTCAGTTTTGGTCCCCATACTACAGGATGGACATAGACTCATTAGAGAACATACAGAGAAGAATGATGAAATTGAGACACATATGCAACATCTGGGTATTTGTAGATGAATGGTTCAGAGAACCGATATGTTGATAAATTAGACACATGTGCAACTCTTGGGTATCTTTATTGAGGAAACGTTTCTCCACACAGTGGCTTCATCAGTCCATACGTAGGAGAAGCTTGAAGAACAGGAGGAGAATGAGGTAATCAGTCCCTCAACCTTGAGTCGATGTGTTGAGACGTACTGTGTGACGTGTGATAAGAACATAAGAACATAAGAAAGGAGGAACACTGCAGCAGGCCTGTTGGCCCATACTAGGCAGGTTATTTACAATTCATCCCACTAACAAAACATTTGCCCAACCCAATTTTCAATGCTACCCAAGAAATAAGCTCTTATATGCAAGACCCACTCAAATCCAACCCCTCCCACTCATGTACTTATCCAACCTAAACATGAAGCTACCCAAAGTCTTAGCCTCAATAACCCAACTAGGTAGACTGTTCCACTCATCAACCACCCTATTTCCAAACCAATACTTTCCTATGTCCTTTCTAAATCTAAACTTATCTAATTTAAATCCATTACTGCGGGTTCTCTCTTGGAGAGACATCCTCAAGACCTTATTAATATCCCCTTTATTAATACCTATCTTCCACTTATACACCTCGATCAGGTCTCCCCTCATTCTTCGTCTAACAAGTGAATGTAACTTAAGAGTCTTCAATCTTTCTTCACACACACACGCACACACTCACAGTAACAGAGAACAGATTAAACAGATCACCAACGGGTCAGCAGAACAACGGCCAACAGAAAGCTGGCCAGGCTGTCTGCTGACCAATCGCGCGAGAGTTATGGTCACTTACAGGCTAATGTCTCCTGGCTATCGTTTTTGGGCGTGATGGCGTGGGCGTGGTGGCGTGGGCGTGGTACCTGAGGGGGGGCGTGTGGCCATGGGCGCGAAAAGATAAGCTTGTGAAAACTCGAGACTTTTTTTGGGCGTGCCCACAGCAACGAGACAGAAGCTGTGTCTCGACCCCCGGGACCATTAACAGGTGAATACATGTCTTGGAATGGCCTGGTGGTTAACGCTCTCGCTTCACACGGTGAGGGCCTGGGTTCGATTCCCAGCCAGAGTAGAAACATTGGACGTGTTTCTTTCCACCTGTTGTCTATGTTCCCCATCAGTAAAATGGGTACCTGGGTGTTAGTCGACTGGTGTGGGTCGCATCCTGGGACACTGACCTAAGGAGGCCTGGTCACAGACCGGGCCGCGGGGGCGTTGATCCCCGGAACTCTCTCCAGATAAACCTCTCCAGATGACGTGGTTTTTGAGTCTTCAAGGGGTTCCAGTGGTAATGATGACGTGGTTTTTGAGTCTTCAAGGGGTTCCAGTGGCAATGATGACGTGGTTTTTGAGTCTTCAAGAGGTTCCAGTGGTAATGATGACGTGGTTTTGAGTGTAGATGAATGGTTCAGAGAACCGACATGTTGATAAATTAGACACATGTGCAACTCTTGGGTATCTTTATTGAGGAAACGTTTCGCCACACAGTGGCTTCATCAGTCCATACAAAGGAGAATCTTGAAGAACAGGAGGAGAATGAGGTAATCAGTCCCTCAACCTTGAGTCGATGTGGTCAGTCCATCAATCTTGAATAGAATACGGCATACGTGCTGAGAAGGAGCTTATAAACCGTTGGCAGGAGAGGTGAAGCAGTCATAGGTCGTGTAACATTTGTTCAATGTCGAAGTAGGTCGTGCCCAAGAATTAGGCACATTCATCTACAAACCTGTCAGACACTGCAACTTCTTGGCATCTTAATACTTGGGAATTCTTCGCTTGCCTAATTCTTGGGCACGACCTACTTCGACATTGAACAAATGTTACACGACCTATGACTGCTTCACCTCTCCTGCCAACGTTTTATAAGCTCCTTCTCAGCACGTATGCCGTATTCTATTCAAGATTGATGGACTGACCACATCGACACAAGGTTGAGGGACTGATTACCTCATTCTCCTCCTGTTCTTCAAGATTCTCCTTTGTATGGACTGATGAAGCCACTGTGTGGCGAAACGTTTCCTCAATAAAGATACCCAAGAGTTGCACATGTGTCTAATTTATCAACGTGGTTTTGAGTCTTCAAGAGGTTCCAGTGGCAATGATGACGTGGTTTTTGAGTCTTCAAGAGGTTCCAGTGGTAATGATGACGTGGTTTTGAGTCTTCAAGAGGTTCCAGTGGCAATGATGACGTGGTTTTTGAGTCTTCAAGAGGTTCCAGTGGTGATTGAGACACTTATGCAGCATATGGGAATCTTTATTCAGGAAACGTTTCGCCACACAGTGGCTTCATCAGTCCAATACAAAGAGGAAGGCGTAAGGAGAGGAGGAGTATGAGGTAATCAGTCCCTCAGCCTGGAGTCGATGTGTTCAGTCCATCAATCTTGTAGAATGTACAGCATAGGGCCGTAGACGTGGCTTATATACTGTAGTGAGGTGACTTGAAGCAGACGGAGGCGGGATCATAGTGGTACCATCCACTAGTCGAAGTAGGTCTTCGTCCAAAGGTTGAACAAGCGTTGAAGAATTCTATGCTGTACATTCTACAAGATTGATGGACTGAACACATCGACTCCAGGCTGAGGGACTGATTACCTCATACTCCTCCTCTCCTTACGCCTTCCTCTTTGTATTGGACTGATGAAGCCACTGTGTGGCGAAACGTTTCCTGAATAAAGATTCCCATATGCTGCATAAGTGTCTCAATCTTCAACTTGTCGGTTTTTCAAACCATTCATCACAACTGTCAGACACTGCAGCATCATGGGATCTTCTTACAAAGAATTCTTCAACGCTTGTTCAACCTTTGGACAAAGACCTACTTCGACTAGTGGATGATACCACTATGATCCCGCCTCCGTCTGCTTCAAGTCACCTCACTACAGTATATAAGCCACGTCTACGGCCCTATGCTGTACATTCTACAAGATTGATGGACTGAACACATCGACTCCAGGCTGAGGGACTGATTACCTCATACTCCTCCTCTCCTTACGCCTTCCTCTTTGTATTGGACTGATGAAGCCACTGTGTGGCGAAACGTTTCCTGAATAAAGATTCCCATATGCTGCATAAGTGTCTCAATCTTCAACTTGTCGGTTTTTCAAACCATTCATCACACAGGTTCCAGTGGTAATGATGACGTGGTTTTGAGTCTTCAAGAGGTTCCAGTGGCAATGATGACGTGGTTTTTGAGTCTTCAAGAGGTTCCAGTGGTAATGATGACGTGGTTTTTGAGTCTTCAAGAGGTTCCAGTGGTAATGATGACGTGGTTTTTGAGTCTTCAAGAGGTTCCAGTGGTAATGATGACGTGGTTTTGACTCTTCATGTAGTTCCAGTGGCACTTTTGACGTGGTTTTGATTAAAATAGAACCTCAGTAAGTTGTGTGATCATCGTGGTTCTGTCTTCAGGTGGTATACTGTTGTTGAATTAGACACATGTGCAACTCTTGGGTATCTTTATTGAGGAAACGTTTCGCCACACAGTGGCTTCATCAGTCCATACAAAGGAGAAACTTGAAGAACAGGAGGAGAATGAGGTAATCAGTCCCTCAACCTTGAGTCGATGTGGTCAGTCCATCAATCTTGAATAGAATACAGCACATGAGCGGAGAAGCAGCTTATAAACCGTAGACTTGTTAGACTTGTTAGACTTGTTAGACGAAGAATGAGGGGAGACCTGATAGAAGTGTATAAGTGGAAGATAGGTATTAATAAAGGGGATATTAACAAGGTCTTGAGGATGTCTCTCCAAGAGAGAACCCGCAGTAATGGATTTAAATTAGATAAGTTTAGATTTAGAAAGGACATAGGAAAGTATTGGTTTGGAAATAGGGTAGTTGATGAGTGGAACAGTCTACCTAGTTGGGTTATTGAGGCTGGGACTTTGGGTAGTTTCAAATTTAGGTTGGATAATTACATGAGTGGGAGGGGTTGGATTTGAGTGGGACTTTCACATCAGAGCTTATTTCTTGGGTGGCATTGAAAATTGGGTTGGTCAAATGTTTGTTAGTGGGATGAATTGTAAAGGACCTGCCTAGTATGGGCCAACAGGCCTGCTGCAGTGTTCCTCCTTTCTTATGTTCTTATGTTCTTATGAGGTGCAGCAGACGTAGGTGGTGTCACACCACCACAAAGACACCAGAAACAACACGAACTTTCTTTGGGACATTTCTCACTGTAAAGTTCTATCAGGCGCTCCTTAGAGCGAAATATTGTCCCAGTATTGTGTTGTCCTGCTACATGTGTTCATTTTATCTTCTTTTCTTGTACTAGTTCTATGTTCTCTCTGTTCTTAGCATAGAGTTCCATTCAATCTTTTCTCACAAAATTTCAAACAAACTCGCCATGGGTTTGACCCCCACCCGTTCCGTGATTTTTTTCCCATTATACTTTAGACTCCTTGACTCTTTTAATAATTGCGTGATCTCTTCCAGTACTACTTCATGGAGCTGAACTCTTCTCCAGGCTGAGGGACTGACTACCTTGTTCCAGATCATGGAACTGAACTCTTCTCCAGGCTGAGGGACTGACTACCTTGTTCCAGATCATGGAACTGAACTCTTCTCCAGGCTGAGGGACTGACTACCTTGTTCCAGATCATGGAGCTGAACTCTTCTCCAGGCTGAGGGACTGACTACCTTGTTCCAGATCATGGAACTGAACTCTTCTCCAGGCTGAGGGACTGACTACCTTGTTCCAGATCATGGAACTGAACTCTTCTCCAGGCTGAGGGACTGACTACCTTGTTCCAGATCATGGAGCTGAACTCTTCTCCAGGCTGAGGGACTGACTACCTTGTTCCAGATCATGGAACTGAACTCTTCTCCATGCTGAGGGACTGACTACCTTGTTCCAGATCATGGAGCTGAACTCTTCTCCAGGCTGAGGGACTGACTACCTTGTTCCAGATCATGGAACTGAACTCTTCTCCAGGCTGAGGGACTGACTACCTTGTTCCAGATCATGGAACTGAGCTCTTCTCCATGCTGAGGGACTGACTACCTTGTTCCAGATCATGGAACTGAACTCTTCTCCAGGCTGAGGGACTGACTACCTTGTTCCAGATCATGGAACTGAACTCTTCTCCAGGCTGAGGGACTGACTACCTTGTTCCAGATCATGGAACTGATCTCTTCTCCAGGCTGAGGGACTGACTACCTTGTTCCAGATCATGGAGCTGAACTCTTCTCCATGCTGAGGGACTGACTACCTTGTTCCAGATCATGGAACTGATCTCTTCTCCAGGCTGAGGGACTGACTACCTTGTTCCAGATCATGGAGCTGAACTCTTCTCCATGCTGAGGGACTGACTACCTTGTTCCAGATCATGGAACTGAACTCTTCTCCAGGCTGAGGGACTGACTACCTTGTTCCAGATCATGGAACTGAACTCTTCTCCAGGCTGAGGGACTGACTACCTTGTTCCAGATCATGGAACTGAACTCTTCTCCAGGCTGAGGGACTGACTACCTTGTTCCAGATCATGGAACTGAACTCTTCTCCAGGCTGAGGGACTGACTACCTTGTTCCAGATCATGGAACTGAACTCTTCTCCAGGCTGAGGGACTGACTACCTTGTTCCAGATCATGGAACTGAGCTCTTCTCCAGGCTGAGGGACTGACTACCTTGTTCCAGATCATGGAACTGAGCTCTTCTCCAGGCTGAGGGACTGACTACCTTGTTCCAGATCATGGAACTGAACTCTTCTCCAGGCTGAGGGACTGACTACCTTGTTCCAGATCATGGAACTGAACTCTTCTCCAGGCTGAGGGACTGACCACCTTGTTCCAGATCATGGAGCTGAACTCTTCTCCAGGCTGAGGGACTGACCAACTTGTTCCAGATCATGGAACTGAACTCTTCTCCAGTCTGTGGGACTGACTACCTTGTTCCAGATCATGGAACTGAACTCTTCTCCAGGCTGAGAGACTGACTACCTTGTTCCAGATCATGGAACTGAACTCTTCTCCAGGCTGAGGGACTGACCACCTTGTTCCAGATCATGGAACTGAACTCTTCTCCAGGCTGAGGGACTGACTACCTTGTTCCAGATCATGGAGCAGAACTCTTCTCCAGGCTGAGGGACTGACCACCTTGTTCCAGATCATGGAGCTGAGCTCTTCTCCAGGCTGAGGGACTGACTACCTTGTTCCAGATCATGGAGCTGAACTCTTCTCCAGACTGAGGGACTGACCACCTTGTTCCAGATCATGGAACTGAACTCTTCTCCAGACTGAGGGACTGATCACCTTGTTCCAGATCATGGAACTGAACTCTTCTCCAGACTGAGGGACTGACCACCTTGTTCCAGATCATGGAACTGAACTCTTCTCCAGACTGAGGGACTGATCACCTTGTTCCAGATCATGGAACTGAACTCTTCTCCAGGCTGAGGGACTGACTACCTTGTTCCAGATCATGGAACTGAACTCTTCTCCAGGCTGAGGGACTGACTACCTTGTTCCAGATCATGGAACTGAACTCTTCTTCAGGCTGAGGGACTGACTACCTTGTTCCAGATCATGGAACTGAGCTCTTCTCCAGGCTGAGGGACTGACTACCTTGTTCCAGATCATGGAAGTGAACTCTTCTCCAGGCTGAGGGACTGACTACCTTGTTCCAGATCATGGAACTGAACTCTTCTCCAGGCTGAGGGACTGACTACCTTGTTCCAGATCATGGAACTGAACTCTTCTCCAGTCTGTGGGACTGACTACCTTGTTCCAGATCATGGAACTGAACTCTTCTCCAGGCTGAGGGACTGACTACCTTGTTCCAGATCATGGAGCTGAACTCTTCTCCAGGCTGAGGGACTGACTACCTTGTTCCAGATCATGGAACTGAACTCTTCTCCAGGCTGAGGGACTGACCACCTTGTTCCAGATCATGGAACTGAACTCTTCTCCAGTCTGTGGGACTGACTACCTTGTTCCAGATCATGGAACTGAACTCTTCTCCAGGCTGAGGGACTGACTACCTTGTTCCAGATCATGGAGCTGAACTCTTCTCCAGGCTGAGGGACTGACTACCTTGTTCCAGATCATGGAACTGAACTCTTCTCCAGGCTGAGGGACTGACCACCTTGTTTCAGATCATGGAACTGAACTCTTCTCCAGGCTGAGGGACTGACTACCTTGTTCCAGATCATGGAACTGAGCTCTTCTCCAGGCTGAGGGACTGACTACCTTGTTCCAGATCATGGAGCTGAACTCTTCTCCAGGCTGAGGGACTGACCACCTTGTTCCAGATCATGGAACTGAACTCTTCTCCAGGCTGAGGGACTGACTACCTTGTTCCAGATCATGCAGCTGAACTCTTCTCCAGGCTGAGGGACTGACCACCTTGTTCCAGATCATGGAACTGAACTCTTCTCCAGGCTGAGGGACTGACTACCTTGTTCCAGATCATGCAGCTGAACTCTTCTCCAGGCTGAGGGACTGACCCTATTTGACTGAAGAAGTCTACTATGTAGCCGAGATATTTCAACAATAAAGATGCTCAACCGCTGCCCAAGTGTCTTAATCATCAACTTGTTCACACTATATATAATTTTCAAGATAACGATATACGCTAAAATTTCCAACATTAACTCGAGGAAGGTTGTTACCAACTCAAACTGTCAATCATCGACAAAAACGTAAGTTTTCACTACTTTTTTGTTTAGAAGTCTCTCTTTTATCATGTGTGTTTGCATATATATTCGTATTTTTTTGAGAGTTAGTGAAAGTCCCGCCTCATAACTTTCGACCGGCTGACGTGAGACAGCTCTGTCACATATATATTTTTGAAGGTGTGTATGAAGCTCACTTTCACTGTGTCATTAGTGAGCTCACCTCCACTGTGTCATTAGTGAGCTCACCTCCACTGTGTCATTAGTGAGCTCATTCCGCTCCTCTGCCTCTCTTGTGTTGGCAAAGAAAAAAAAAAGTATTGTTTTCTGATGTCTCCGTGACTCGTTTGTCTCTGTGATCTCCAACACTGTTGTTGTTACTTGCTTGGTAAAGTGTGTGTGTGTGTGTGTGTGTGTGTGTGTGTGTGTGTGTGTGTGTGTGTGTGTGTGTGTGTGTGTGTGTGTGTGTGTGTGTGTGTGTGTGTATGCGTGTGCGTGTGTGTGTGTGTGTACTCACCTAATTGTACTTGCCTAATTGTGGTTGCAGGGGTCGAGACTCAGCTCCTGGCCCCGCCTCTTCACTGATCGCTACTAGGTCCCCTCCCTCTCTGCTTCCTGAGCTTTGTCATACCTCTTTTTAAAACTATGTATGGTTTCTGCCTCCACTACTTCACTTGCTAGGCTATTCCACTTCCTGACGACTCTATGACTGAAGAAATACTCCCTAACGTCCCTGTGACTCGTCTCGATCTTCAGCTTCCAGTTGTGACCCCTTGTTTCTGTGTCCCCTCTCTGGAACGTCCTATCTCTGGCCACCTTGTCTATTCCCCGTAGTATCTTGTATGTCGTTATCATGTCTCTCCTGACCCTTCTGTCCTCCAGTGCCGTCAGTCCAATTTCCCTCAACCTTTCCTCGTACGACATTCCCCTGAGCTCTGGAACTAGCCTTGTTGCAAACCTTTGTACTTTCTCTAACTTCTTGACGTGCTTGACCAGGTGTGGGTTCCAGACTGGTGCTGCATACTCCAGTATGGGCCTAACATACACAGTGTACACTGTCTTGAACGATTCCTTATTAAGGTATCGGAACGCTATTCTCAGGTTTGCCAGGCGCCCGTATGCTGCAGCAGCTATTTGATTGATGTGTGCCTCAGGTGACGTGCTCGGTGTTATGATCACCCCAAGGTTTTTCTCCCTGAGTGAGGTCTGTAGTCTTTGTCCACCTAGCCTATACTCTGTCTGTGGTCTTCTTTGCCCCTCCCCAATCTTCATGATTTTGCATTTGGCAGGGTTGAATTCGAGAAGCCAGTTTCTGGACCACATGTCCAACCTGTCCAGGTCTCTTTGCAGTCCTGCCTCATCCTCATCAGATTTAATTCTTCTCATCAGCTTCACATCATCTGCGAATAGGGACACTTCAGAGTCTACTCCTTCCATCATGTCGTTCGCATATATCAAAAACAGTACTGGTCCTAGAACTGACCCCTGTGGGACCCCGCTCGTCACAGGCGCCCACTGTGATACCTCTTCACGTACCATGACACGTTGTTGCCTCCCTGTCAGGTATTCCCTGATCCATTGCAGTGCGCCTGATCCTCCAGCTTCTGCACTAATCTCTTGTGGGGAACTGTGTCAAAGGCCTTCCTGCAGTCTAGGAAAATGCAATCAACCCACCCCTCCCTCTCGTGTCTTATTTCTGTTACCTTGTCATAAAACTCCTTAAGGTTTGTGACACAGGATTTGCCTTCCATGAACCCATGTTGGTTTTCATTTATAATCTTGTTCCGTTCCAGGTGTTCCACCACTCTCCTCCTGATAATCTTCTCCATGACTTTGCACACAATACATGTCAGAGACATAGGTCTGTAGTTTAGTGCCTCATTTCTGTTTCCTTTCTTAAATATGGGGACATTTGCTGTCTTCCATTTCTCAGGTAGTTGCCCAGTTTCAAGGGATGTGTTGAAGATTGTGGTTAGGGGCACGCACAGCATCTCTGCTCCTCTAAGGACCCACGGGGAGAAGTCCGGTCCCATCGCCTTTGAGGTATCAAGGTCACTTAGCAGCTTCTGCACCTCCTCCTCGGTTGTTCGTATGTCATCCAACACTTGTTGGTATATTCCCTCTTGATGTTCCCTTCTGTGCTGTCTTCCCAGAGCCCTTCCTGTCTCTACTGAAAAAACTTCCTTAAATCTCCTGTTTAGCTCCTCACATACCCCCTGATCATTTCTTGTGAGTTCCCCACCTTCTGTCCTCAATCTGATCACCTGGTCTTTGACTGTTGTCTTCCTCCTGATGTGGCTATACAACAGTTTCGGGTCAGTCTTGATTTTCGATGCTATGTTATTTTCATACTGTCGCTGGGCCTCCCTCCTTACCTGTGCATACTCGTTCCTGGCTCTGCGACTAATCTCCCTATTTTCATGTGCTCTCTGCCTTCTGTACTTTTTCCATTCTCTATTGCACTTTGTTTTTGCCTCCTTACACCGTCTGGTAAACCAGGGGCTCGTTCTAGTCTTCCCATTGTTTCTGTTGCCATTGGGAATAAACCTTTCCACTGTCTCCTTGCATTTTGTTGTTACATATTCCATCATTTCATTTACTGGCTTTCCTGCCAGTTCTCTGTCCCACGGAACCTCCTGCAGGAAGTTCCTCAACCCTATGTAGTCCCCTCTTTTATAGTCTGGCTTTTCCCATTTAACTCCTGTTACTCTCTCCACTTGCAACTCTACTATGTATTCAAAGCACAGAACCACGTGGTCACTAGCTCCTAAGGGACTCTCATATGTGAAGTCCTCAATGTCTGAACTGCCCAGGGTGAACACCAGATCCAATCTTGCTGGTTCATCTTCCCCTCTCACTCTGGTAGTGTCCTTAACATGTTGGTGCATGAGGTTTTCCAGCACCACATCCAACATCTTGGCTCTCCATGTTTCGGGACCCCCATGTGGCTCCAGGTTTTCCCAGTCAATCTCCCTGTGATTGAAATCCCCCATAACCAGCAACTTTGCTCTGCTGGAGTGAGCTCTTCTTGCCACCTCAGCAAGTGTGTCCACCATTGCTCTGTTGCTCTCTTCATATTCCTCTCTTGGCCTTCTGCAGTTCTGTGGTGGATTATACATCACTGCAATGACCACCTTGTGCTCCCCAGACTGAAGTGTACCTACTATGTAGTCCCTTTCTCCTGTCTCGTATATGCCTCCCATTTTCTCGAATTTTCTTCGTTTTTTTACGAGCAGAGCAACCCCTCCTCCCCCTCTGCCCCTTCTTTCTTTCCTCATGATCTGGTATCCTGGTGGGAAGATTGCATCTGCTATTGTCTCCGTGAGTTTTGTTTCTGTAACGACTATGATGTCTGGGGACTTCTCATTGATTCTTTCTTGCCATTCCTCATATTTATTCGTTAATCCATCCGCATTTGTGTACCAAACCTTCAACTTCTGTTCTAATACTGCAACAGTATTCCTGGGGGAATACTGGGGTTGGGAGAGCAGGAGCCCTGGTGGTGGCCTGTGGGGGGTTGCAGTGGAGGTGGAGGAAGAGCTCCCATAGGGGGTTGCTGTAGGGGTAGGGTTCGTGGTGCAGGGGGTGGGAACAGAGGGATCGGTGTGTGATGGTTGGCTTGGATTGTTCAGTTGCCTTGGGTGTGTCGTGGCTGGAGTCCTTCTGCAGGTGTTTCTGGGGGGTGTGCTTGTCCTTCTACCTGTTCCTGGGTTATTCTGCTCTCCTTTTTCATTTCCTCCCATTCCTCCTTTCGCTTTTGCACTCTCTCTTTCAGTATCATCCTTTCCTCCTTTGTTCTGTCTCGATCGAGGTACACACTCATGAGCTCCTGTTTGCCTCTCAGTCGTGCTTTCTACTGCAGGATCATGGTTCGAGTTGATTCTGTCTTGAAAATTACTTTGAGAGGCCGATTCCTTTTCTTTGTGAACCACCCGATTCTCTGAAAATTTGCGACCTGGGTCATGTCTCCCCCGCCTATCACCTTCATGATATCTTCAATCGCTTTTTTCTCCTCCTGCTTTCTTTCATCATAAGTTTCCCCTTCAGCTTCATCTAGCTCATAGACAAAGACTGATCTCTCCCTTTCCACCTCCCACTGTGACTCCCATTGCATCCTCTGAGGTGTTATAGTTCCTTCCCGGGGAGTGTTCCTTCCTCCAGTCCCTTCCCTAGCTGTGGCCCCTATGCTCATTGGTTTGTCCTTCCTGCTCACCTGTTCCTGGCCCCCACAAGTGTCTGGAAAGGTCCCTGCACATGTCCTAGTTCCTTCAATGTCTTCCAACCTCTCATTCTGTCCTAGTGTGCTCCCTGTCTTTGTTTTGGCTGCATGTGGGTTTGGCAGGACCTCTGCATACAGTTTAGCTTCCATGCTCCCTTCAGACCCTTTGTCTGTGTCTGATGTAAACATTGCTGATGCTACTTCTGTATTATCTTTGTCTCTAGGCTGTTTCAGATTGCTCCGCTCCTCTTCTACTACTGCTACTGTGGCATGTTGCTCCCATCTTCTGCATTCTGCTGCTAACCTCTCCTCCATCTTCCTTGCAAGCTCATCTAGCCTCCTTCCCCAGTCTTCCTTTTTTTGAGCTCTGCCTCCCAGTCCTCCCTCCCAGATTCGTCCTTCTGGCCCTTTGTTCTCATCCTAGTTCAAGGTTGAACCATTGCACCACAGAAGGAAGGAGGAGAGATGGTTAGGGGGAGGGGAATAGATGGTTAGGGGAGTGGGGATGGATGGTTATGAGGGAGGGGGAGAATGGTTATTGGAGGGGGAGAGGTGGTTGGGGGAGGGGGTTAGATGGTTTGGGGGAGGGGTTAGATGGTTTGGGGGAGGGGTAGGTGGCTAGGGGGAGGGGGAGAGGTGGTTAGGGGAAGGGGGAGTACGTGTTTGTGTCAAGTGTATATGTGCTTGTGTATGTGTGCTTGTGTATGTGTATATGCATGTGTGGGAGAGAGAGGGATGAGGTTAAGGGGGGAGGGAGGAGGGGGGAGAGGGAGAGAAGGATGAGTGACCCATAGAAGCGGGGGAGGTGTGTGTGTGTGATGGGATTAGAAGGGGGGGGGAGGGGAGGGGAAAGAAGGCTGAGGGTAGAGTGACCGCTTGATAATGGGGTCCTTACGGGTGTGTGTGTGTGTGTGTGTGTGTGCGTGTGCGTGTGTGTGCGTGTGTGTGTGTGTGTATGTGCATGTCTGTGTATATGTGTGTGTGTGTGTACTCGCCTAGTAAGGGTGTGTGTGTATGTGTGTATGTATGTGTGTGTGTATGTGTGTGTGTATGTGTGTGTGTGTGTACTCACCTAGTTGTACTCACCTAGTTGAGGTTGCGGGAGTCGAGTCCGAGCTCCTGGCCCCGCCTCTTCACTGATCGCTACTAGGTCACTCTCCCTGAGCCGTGAGCTTTATCATACCTCTGTTTACAGCTATGTATGGATCCTGCCTCCACTACATCGCTTCCCAAACTATTCCACTTACTGACTACTCTGTGGCTGAAGAAATACTTCCTAACATCCCTGTGATTCATCTGTGTCTTCAGCTTCCAACTGTGTCCCCTTGTTACTGTGTCCAATCTCTGGAACATCCTGTCTTTGTCCACCTTGTCAATTCCTCTCAGTATTTTGTATGTCGTTATCATGTCCCCCCTATCTCTCCTGTCCTCCAGTGTCGTCAGGTTGATTTCCCTTAACCTCTCCTCGTAGGACATACCTCTTAGCTCTGGGACTAGTCTTGTTGCAAACCTTTGCACTTTCTCTAGTTTCTTTACGTGCTTGGCTAGGTGTGGGTTCCAAACTGGTGCCGCATACTCCAATATTGCCTAACGTACACGGTGTACAGGGTCCTGAATGATTCCTTATTAAGATGTCGGAATGCTGTTCTGAGGTTTTCTAGGCGCCCATATGCTGCAGCAGTTATTTGGTTGATGTGCGCTTCAGGAGATGTGCCTGGTGTTATACTCACCCCAAGATCTTTTTCCTTGAGTGAGGTTTGTAGTCTCTGGCCCCCTAGACAGTACTCCGTCTGCGGTCTTCTTTGCCCTTCCCCAATCTTCATGACTTTGCACTTGGTGGGATTGAACTCCAGGAGCCAATTGCTGGACCAGGTCTGCATCCTGTCCAGATCCCTTTGTAGTTCTGCCTGGTCTTCGATCGAGTGAATTCTTCTCATCAACTTCACGTCATCTGCAAACAGGGACACCTCAGAGTCTATTCCTTCCGTCATGTCGTTCACAAATACCAGAAACAGCACTGGTCCTAGGACTGACCCCTGTGGGACCCCGCTGGTCACAGGTGCCCACTCTGACACCTCGCCACGTACCATGACTTGCTGCTGTCTTCCTGACAAGTATTCCCTGATCCATTGTAGTGCCTTCTCTGTTATCCCTGCTTGGTCCTCCAGTTTTAGCACCAATCTCTTGTGTGGAACTGTGTCAAACGCCTTCTTGCAGTCCAAGAAAATGCAATCCACCGACCCCTCTCTCTCTTGTCTTACTGCTGTCACCATGTCATAGAACTCCAGTAGGTTTGTGACACAGGATTTCCCGTCCCTGAAACCATGTTGGCTGCTGTTGATGAGATCGTTCCTTTCTAGGTGTTCCACCACTCTTCTCCTGATAATCTTCTCCATGATTTTGCATACTATACATGTCAGTGACACTGGTCTGTAGTTTAATGCTTCATGTCTGTCTCTTTTTTTAAAGATTGGGACTACATTTGCTGTCTTCCATGCCTCAGGCAATCTCCCTGTTTCGATAGATGTATTGAATATTGTTGTTAGGGGTACACATAGCGCCTCTGCTCCCTCTCTCAATACCCATGGGGAGATGTTATCTGGCCCCATTGCCTTTGAGGTATCTAGCTCACTCAGAAGCCTCTTCACTTCTTCCTCGGTTGTGTGCACTGTGTCCAGCACATGGTGGTGTGCCCCACCTCTCCGTCTTTCTGGAGCCCCTTCTGTCTCCTCTGTGAACACTTCTTTGAATCTCTTGTTGAGTTCCTCACATACTTCACGGTCATTTCTTGTTGTCTCTCCTCCTTCCTTCCTTAGCCTGATTACCTGGTCCTTGACTGTTGTTTTCCTCCTGATGTGGCTGTACAACAGTTTCGGGTCAGATTTGGCTTTCGCTGCTATGTCGTTTTCATATTGTCTTTGGGCCTCCCTTCTTATCTGTGCATATTCGTTTCTGGCTCTACGACTGCTCTCCTTATTGTCCTGGGTCCTTTGCCTTCTATATGTCTTCCATTCCCTAGCACACTTGGTTTTTGCCTCCCTGCACATTTGGGTAAACCATGGGCTCATCCTGGCTTTTTCATTATTCCTGTTACTCTTGGTGTGTGTGTGTGTGTGTGTGTGTGTGTGTGTGTGTGTGTGTGTGTGTGTGTGTGTGTGTGTGTGTGTGTGTGTGTGTATTCGCCTAGTAGAGGTGTGTGTATGTGTGTATATGTGTGCGTATGTGTGTGTGTGTGTGTGTGTGTGTTCGTGTGTTTGACAGAAATTGGTACTAGGGTCTAAAGCTTCTATAAGTGTGTGTGTGTGTGTACTCAATTGTACTAACCAGATTGTGGTTGCAGGGATCGAAACTCAGCTCCTGGCCCCGCCTCTTCACTGATCTCTACTAGGTCCTCTTTCTCCTTGCTCCATGAGCTTTGCTTTACCATACCTCATCTTAAAACTATGTATGGTTCCTGCCTCCACTACATCACTTGCTACACTATTCCACTTCCTGACAACTCTATGACTGAAGAAATATTTCCCAACATCCCTTTGACTCAGCTGGGTCTTCAGCTTCCAATTGTTACCCCTTGTTTCTGGGTCCCCTCTATGGAACATCCTGTTTCTGTCCACCTTATCTATTCCTTGCAGTATTTTGTATGTCGTTATCATGTCTTCCCTAACCCTCCTGTCCTCCAGTGTCGTCAGGCCGATTTCCCTTAACGTTTCTTCGTAGGACATTCCTCTAAGCTCTGGAACCAGCCTTGATGCAAACTTTGCACTTTCTCTAATTTCCTGACGTGCTTGACCAGATGAGGGTTCCAAACTGGTGCTGCGTACTCCAGTATGGGCCTGACGTACACAATGTACAGAGTCTTGAACGATTCCTTGCTGAGGTACCGGAAAGCTAATCTCTGATCTTTCTCCTTGAGTGAGGTTTGCAGTCTTTGGCCACCTACCCTATACTCTGTCTGTGGTCTACTTTGCCCTTCCCCGATCTTCATTACTTTGCATTTGGCAGGCTCAAGTTTGAGGAGCCAGTTGCTGGACCAGGTGTTCAACCTGTCCCGGTCTCTCTGAAGTCCTGCTTGATCCTCATCTGATTTAATTCTCCTCATTAACTTTACATCATCTGCAAACAGGGACACTTCTGAGTCAATCCCTTCCATCATGTCATTCACATATACCAAAAATAGCACTGGTCCTAGGACTGACCCCTGTGGGACCCCGCTTGTCACAGGCGCCCACTGTGATACCTCATCTTGTATCATGACTCGTTGTTGCCTCCCTGTCAGGTAATCTCTGAACCATTGCAGTGCCCATCCTCTTATACGTACCTGCTCTTCTAGCTTCTGCACTAATCTCTTGTGAAGAACTGTGTCGAAGGTCTTGTTGCAGTCCAAGAAAATGCAGTCAACCCATCCCTCTCTCTCGTGTCTTACTTATGTTACCTTGTGACACAGGATTTGCCTTCCATAAATCCGTGCTGGTTGTCCTTTATAATCTTGTTCCATTCCAGATGCTCCACCATTCTCCTCCTGAAAATCTTCTCCATGACTTTGCATCCTATGCACGTCAGTGACACTGGTCTATAGTCTAGTGCCTCGTTTCTTTCTGTCTCCTTTCTAAAAATGGGGACTACATTTGCCGTCTTCCAAGCCTCAGGTAGTTGCCCAGTTTCAAGGGATCTGTTAAAAATTGTGGTTAGTGGCACACACAGCGTCTCTGCTCCCTCTCTAAGGACCCACGGAGAGATATGTGTGTGTGTGTGTGTGTGTGTGTGTGTGTGTGTGTGTGTGTAAAACAACCACGAGTAAGTTAAATGATAGCTCTAGGCCTTGTTGTAATCAAAACATCATCAGCAGCTTGCACTGTTACAGAGAAGAGGCTGAAGTTCCGGCAAACATGTTCAGAGGAGCGTTTTTTGCTAGAACCAGCTTGCTTTGACTTTATCCTTTTTTCTGCAACACTGCAAGCTCCTGATGATGTGTTGATTGCAACACGAAAGTTCTAGAGCTATTATTCAGCTCCCCCCGTGGTTGGTTGTTTTGCATCTTGTAATCGCCTGTTCGTGATGTTTGCACACACATACACACACACACACACATACATACACACACACACATACATACACACACACGCACACACACACACACACACACACATACATACACACACACACATACATACACACACACACACACACACACACACACACACACACACACACACACACACACACACACACATACATACACACACACACATACACACACACACACACACACACACACACACACACACACACACACATACATACACACACACACACATACATACACACACACACACATACATACACACACACACATACATACACACACACACATACACACACACACACACACACACACACGCATACATGCACACACACACACACACACATACACACACACACACACACACACACACACACACACACACACACACACACACACACACACACATACATATCCACACACACACACATACACACACACACACACACACACACACGCATCGAAAGTCAAATCTGACCCGAAACTGCTGTATAGCCACATTAGGAAGAAGACAACAGTCAAGGACCAGGTGATAAGGCTGAGGAAAGAAGGTGGGGAACTCACAAGAAACGATCAAGAGGTATGTGAGGAGCTCAACACGAGATTTAAGGAAGTATTTACAGTAGAGACAGGAAGGACTCTGG
>NW_027195133.1:230000-235000 GCF_038502225.1 Cherax quadricarinatus | reverse complement strand
AGACTGCAAGTCTTCATGAAGACTGTGCAAGTCTTCCTGCAGCCTTCTCTGACCCTCTGCAGCTTGTAATATCCTCATTGTTATAACTTCCACCAACACTAATATGTAGGAGTACACATGCGAGTTAAATCCGGGTCATTCCATGCACCAGGATTAACACTGGTCCCAACAGTGAGCCTTGTGGACGACCCTAGTACTCCGCATCCTGATGATTCTTTCCTAATGGTGAACTTTTTTTTCTTGTTCTAGGATTCCCTTTATTTTCCAGTCTATAACTTTCCGTTTACCCTCGCTTGCTTCTCAGAGCTAACAAGTAACCTTCCACGTAGCAACTTGCCACAATCTTTCTCTCAGTAAATGAATTAGTTGTTCACTCTTCCTGCTTCTCTTTTTCTGCTTGACCTGTGAGAGTGTGTCACATGTCTCTTTAGGATTTACCGGACCTTTAATTTTATCAATCCATGTTAGTATTCCTTAAAAAAACATAATAGCATTTTCCTCATATCTAGTAATTCATGTGCTTTTAATATTTTCTTTCCAGCAGTTTACAAGTTTCTTCCATTGGGGGGGATACTTTTATGTATACTTCAGGTATACCTGCCTGTCACCTTCCTTAAATACTGATATTAGTATTCTTTCTTCCAGTCGTCTGGTACCTCAAGTAACATTAATTAATTATGATAAAGGTTCTCTTCCTCTCAGAAAATATGATGAGTTTCACTCTGGTCCCAATGCCTTTGATTTGTTTGATTCCATCAGTAGATCCCTCACTCTCTTGTTAATTGATTTATTGTTTGATAGTTTGGTTCATCCTTTCTTCAGTCTCTGATACTGACCCTTCAGTCTCTGATACTGACCCTTCAGTCTCTGATACTGACCCTTCAGTCTCTGATACTGACCCTTCAGTCTCTGGCACCGACCCTTCAGTCTCTGATACTGACCCTTCAGTCTCTGATACCGACCCTTCAGTCTCTGATACTGACCCTTCAGTCTCTGATACTGACCCTTCAGTCTCTGATACCGACCCTTCAGTCTCTGATACTGACCCTTCAGTCTCTGATACTGACCCTTCAGTCTCTGGCACCGACCCTTCAGTCTCTGGCACCGACCCTTCAGTCTCTGATACCGACCCTTCAGTCTCTGATACCGACCCTTCAGTCTCTGATACTGACCCTTCAGTCTCTGATACTGACCCTTCAGTCTCTGATACTGACCCTTCAGTCTCTGATACCGACCCTTCAGTCTCTGATACTGACCCTTCAGTCTCTGATACTGACCCTTCAGTCTCTGATACTGACCCTTCAGTCTCTGATACTGACCCTTCAGTCTCTGATACTGACCCTTCAGTCTCTGATACCGACCCTTCAGTCTCTGATACTGACCCTTCAGTCTCTGATACCGACCCTTCAGTCTCTGATACTGACCCTTCAGTCTCTGATACTGACCCTTCAGTCTCTGATACTGACCCTTCAGTCTCTGATACCGACCCTTCAGTCTCTGATACTGACCCTTCAGTCTCTGATACTGACCCTTCAGTCTCTGATACTGACCCTTCAGTCTCTGATACTGACCCTTCAGTCTCTGATACTGACCCTTCAGTCTCTGATACTGACCCTTCAGTCTCTGATACCGACCCTTCAGTCTCTGATACTGACCCTTCAGTCTCTGATACCGACCCTTCAGTCTCTGATACTGACCCTTCAGTCTCTGATACTGACCCTTCAGTCTCTGATACTGACCCTTCAGTCTCTGATACCGACCCTTCAGTCTCTGATACTGACCCTTCAGTCTCTGATACTGACCCTTCAGTCTCTGATACTGACCCTTCAGTCTCTGATACTGACCCTTCAGTCTCTGATACTGACCCTTCAGTCTCTGATACTGACCCTTCAGTCTCTGGCACCGACCCTTCAGTCTCTGATACTGACCCTTCAGTCTCTGATACCGACCCTTCAGTCTCTGATACTGACCCTTCAGTCTCTGATACTGACCCTTCAGTCTCTGATACCGACCCTTCAGTCTCTGATACTGACCCTTCAGTCTCTGATACTGACCCTTCAGTCTCTGGCACCGACCCTTCAGTCTCTGGCACCGACCCTTCAGTCTCTGATACCGACCCTTCAGTCTCTGATACCGACCCTTCAGTCTCTGATACTGACCCTTCAGTCTCTGATACTGACCCTTCAGTCTCTGATACTGACCCTTCAGTCTCTGATACCGACCCTTCAGTCTCTGATACTGACCCTTCAGTCTCTGATACTGACCCTTCAGTCTCTGATACCGACCCTTCAGTCTCTAACACCGACCCTTCAGTCTCTGATACCGACCCTTCAGTCTCTAACACCGACCCTTCAGTCTCTGATACCGACCCTTCAGTCTCTGATACTGACCCTTCAGTCTCTGATACTGACCCTTCAGTCTCTGATACTGACCCTTCAGTCTCTGATACTGACCCTTCAGTCTCTGATACCGACCCTTCAGTCTCTGATACTGACCCTTCAGTCTCTGATACTGACCCTTCAGTCTCTGATACCGACCCTTCAGTCTCTGATACCGACCCTTCAGTCTCTGATACTGACCCTTCAGTCTCTGATACTGACCCTTCAGTCTCTGATACTGACCCTTCAGTCTCTGATACTGACCCTTCAGTCTCTGATACTGACCCTTCAGTCTCTGATACTGACCCTTCAGTCTCTGATACCGACCCTTCAGTCTCTGATACTGACCCTTCAGTCTCTGATACTGACCCTTCAGTCTCTGATACCGACCCTTCAGTCTCTGATACCGACCCTTCAGTCTCTGATACTGACCCTTCAGTCTCTGATACTGACCCTTCAGTCTCTGATACTGACCCTTCAGTCTCTGATACTGACCCTTCAGTCTCTGATACTGACCCTTCAGTCTCTGATACTGACCCTTCAGTCTCTGATACTGACCCTTCAGTCTCTGATACTGACCCTTCAGTCTCTGATACTGACCCTTCAGTCTCTGATACTGACCCTTCAGTCTCTGATACCGACCCTTCAGTCTCTGATACCGACCCTTCAGTCTCTGATACTGACCCTTCAGTCTCTGATACTGACCCTTCAGTCTCTGATACCGACCCTTCAGTCTCTGATACTGACCCTTCAGTCTCTGATACTGACCCTTCAGTCTCTGATACCGACCCTTCAGTCTCTGATACCGACCCTTCAGTCTCTGATACCGACCCTTCAGTCTCTGATACTGACCCTTCAGTCTCTGATACTGACCCTTCAGTCTCTGATACTGACCCTTCAGTCTCTGATACTGACCCTTCAGTCTCTGATACTGACCCTTCAGTCTCTGATACCGACCCTTCAGTCTCTGATACTGACCCTTCAGTCTCTGATACTGACCCTTCAGTCTCTGATACCGACCCTTCAGTCTCTGATACTGACCCTTCAGTCTCTGATACCGACCCTTCAGTCTCTAACACCGACCCTTCAGTCTCTACCACCGACCCTTTAATCTTTAATACCGACCCTTCAGTCTCTGATATCGACCCTTCAGTCTCTAACACCTACCCCTCAGTCTCTAACACCGACCCTTCAGTCTCTAAAATCAACTCTTCAGTCTCTAACACCGACCCTTGAGTCTCTAACACCGACCCTTCAGTCTCTAAAATCAACTCTTCAGTCTCTAACACCGACCCTTGAGTCTCTAACACCGACCCTTCAGTCTCTAAAATCAACTCTTCAGTCTCTAACACCGACCCTTGAGTCTCTAACACCGACCCTTCAGTCTCTAAAATCAACTCTTCAGTCTCTAACACCGACCCTTGAGTCTCTAACACCGACCCTTCAGTCTCTAAAATCAACTCTTCAGTCTCTAACACCGACCCTTGAGTCTCTAACACCTACCATTGAGTCTCTAACGCCAACCCTTCAGTCTCTGATACCAACCCTTCAGTCTCTAACACCGACCCTTTAATCTTTAATCCCGACCCTTCAGTCTCTGATACCAATCCTTCAATCTCTAGCACCGACCCTTCAGTCTCTAACACCGACCCTTCAGTCTCTAACACCAACCCTTCAGTCTCTGATACCAATCCTTCAGTCTCTGATACCAACCCTTCAGTCTCTAGCACCGACCCTTCAATCTCTAACACCTACCCTTCAGTCTCCGATACCAACTCTTCAGTCTCTAGGACCGACCCTTCAATCTCTAACACCTACCCTTCAGTCTCCGATACCAACTCTTCAGTCTCTAACACCGACCCTTCAGTCTCTAACACCGACCCTTCAGTCTGTGATACCGTCACTTTAATCTTTAATACCGACTCCTGCGCAGCGCAGCGTGTGCTTCTCTGTAATACCTGTATTTCCCTTTCCTTTCTCAGTGTTGCGTCACTTGCTCCTTTGTTGGAAGGTTGTACTCTGTCGTGCATATCGAGTAGCTTTACTGCAAGTTTTTATTCTATCGTGGATGTGGAGTAGTTTTATTGCAAGTTTGTACTCTACCGTGGATAAGGAGTAGCTTTAATTCAAGTTTGTACTCTACTGTGGATATGGAGTAGTTTTATTGCAAGTTTGTACTCTACAGTTGATAAGGAGTAGCTTTAATTCAAGTTTGTACTCTACCGTTGATAAGGAGTAGCTTTAATTCAAGTTTGTACTCTACCGTTGATAAGGAGTAGCTTTAATTCAAGTTTGTACTCTACCGTTGATAAGGAGTAGCTTTAATTCAAGTTTGTACTCTACCGTTGATAAGGAGTAGCTTTAATTCAAGTTTGTACTCTACCGTTGATAAGGAGTAGCTTTAATTCAAGTTTGTACTCTACCGTTGATAAGGAGTAGCTTTAATTCAAGTTTGTACTCTACAGTTGATAAGGAGTAGCTTTAATTCAAGTTTGTACTCTACCGTTGATAAGGAGTAGCTTTAATTCAAGTTTGTACTCTACAGTTGATAAGGAGTAGCTTTAATTCAAGTTTGTACTCTACCGTTGATAAGGAGTAGCTTTAATTCAAGTTTGTACTCTA
>NW_027195133.1:217500-225000 GCF_038502225.1 Cherax quadricarinatus | reverse complement strand
TTCTCAGTAATGAAAGTATGATGGAAGCTTCCTCCTCAGGGTATCAAGTGAACTTTCTGAAACTGAAACTGAAAATAGTGCATCTAAAATTGAAAAGCAGAAACGTTTATTTGCATATTGTATATGCAAATAAACGTTTGTGTTGCTTCAAGGACACAGTAGTTCAGATACACGACGTTATGAGTTATAAAGCTGTGGGTTTTAAGGTGAGTGAGTGATCCTGTTATTGAATGTTTAAATGAGTGATTGAGGAGTGACTGTTTAGGTAAGTATGAGTGTGAGTGAATAAGAGAGAGAGAGAGAGAGAGAGAGAGAGAGAGAGAGAGAGAGAGAGAGAGAGAGAGAGAGAGAGAGAGAGAGAGAGAGAGAGAGAGAGAGAGAGAGAGAGAGAGAGAGAGAGAGAGAGAGAGAGAGAGAGTGAGTAAGAGAGAGAGAGAGAGAGTAAAAGGGTGAATAAATGAGTAACTTACTGCGAGCAGAGGTACCTCTGGTCGTGTGCTCTTTGGCCTGACCTAACACTGCCTCAATGAACGTCCGTGATAAACACACAAAGACACACACAAACACACAAAAGGAAAAAAATCTCTTCCTCTTCTTCCATTTTTTCCCTCGTTAAACCTTGCTTCCTCGTTAAATCTTGCTTCTTCGTTAACCTTGCTTCCCCGTTAAATCTTGCTGTCTCTCGACGTTGTTAATTTTTCCGAGGTCAGGGCTCGTTACCGTTTTTCCCAGCTTGTGCCATTCTCCTGTTTATTGTGATTTATTTGACCGTTTCTGTTTACTATTTAACGAAGCGTTCTCCATTAGTTTGCTTCCTCAATTAGAGTAACAAATTTCTTCCCCACAACATAAGTTCCTTCTCAACGATGTATTTTTTTTAGCTCCTCAAATTATTCTTATCTGGATATAAAATATAATTACCCCACATTTCAGTATAAATTCCCTAAATAGGAGATTATTTTTCCCTACAACATCGGCTTGCTCTCCCTACTGTTGAGGTTGATTTTGTCAATACTGGTTCACAGTACCGACAAGATGAACGATTAGACACACGTGCAACACCCGGGGATCTTTATTGTGACGATGTAACTGGAGACAGTGTAAGAAGAGGTAACCAGTCCCCTCAGTCGTGTAGAACTAAACACAATAGACAGTGAAAGATGAGGTAATCAGTCCCTTAGCTGTGGAGAATTAAACACAGAGGACATTGGGATATTAGGTAATCAGTCCCTCAGTTTGGAAGCTGATGTTCAGTATTTTAGTCTGCATGAATGTACTAAACACCGGCAACCAGGTTAAGGGACTGATTACCTCATCTTTCACTGTGTTCTGTCTTTAGGTCTACGAGGCTGAGGGGCTGAACATCACATATTCTACTGGCTCTATTCATTACCTTTGTATCGATAAAGCCAATGACTGGCGAAACGTCTTCAAATAAAGATGCCCAGATGTTGAACTTGGGGGTAATTCCTCAAACTGCAGTTTACAAGTTACCTCAAGATGCTTCTTCTGAAATCTCAGCACCCTAATATTTATCTTGGAACCATCTGAAAGTAGTACCATCTTCTCCTGCCGTAGTATCTGACATTTCCAGAGTCCTACCTCACTTTTCCACGGTCCCACCTCACTTTCCCACGAACCTACCTCACTCTCCCACGATCCTATTTCACTTTCCCACGGTCCTACCTCACTTTCCCACGGTACTACCTAACTTTCCCACGGTCTTACTCCACTTTCCCACGGTCCTACCTCACTTTCCCACGGTCCTACCTCACTTTCCCACGGTCCTACCTCACTTTCCCACGATCCTACCTCACTTTCCCACGGTCCTACCTCACTTTCCCACGATTCTACCTCACTTTCCCATGGTTCTATAACACTTTCCCAAGATCCTACCTAACTTTCCCATGGTCCTACTTCACTTTCCCATGGTCCTACCTCCCTTTCCCAAGGTCCTGCCTCACTTTCCCACTATCTTATCTCACTTTCTCACGGTCCTTCCTAACTTTCAAACGATACTACCTAACTTTCCCAAGGTCCTACTTCATTCTCCCACAGTCCTACCTAACTTTCCCACGATCTTACTCCACTTTCCCACGGTCCTACCTCACTTTCCCACGGTCCCACCTCAATTTCCCACGATACTACCTAATTTTCCCACGGTCCCACCTCACTTTCCCACGATCTTAGTTCGCTTTCCCACGGTCCTACTTCATTTTCCCACGGTTCTGCTTCATTTTTCCACGGTCCTACCTCACTTTCCCATGGTCCTACTTCACTTTCCCACGATCTTATTTCACTTTCCCATGGTCCTACCTCACATTCCCACGGTTCTACCTAATTTTCCCATGGTCCTACCTCCCTTTCCCACGGTCCTAGCTCACTTTCCCTCGGTCCCACCTCACTTTCCCTCGGTCCCACCTCACATTCCCACTACTTAACTTTCCCATGGTTCTACCTCACTTTCCAACGATACTTCCTAACTTTCACACGGTCCTTCTTCATTTTCCCAGGGTCCTACCTCGCTTTCCCACGATCTTACTTCACTTTCCCACGGTCGAACCTCACTTTCCCACGGTCCCACCTCACTTTCCCACTCTACTACCTAACTCTCCCACGGTCTTACCCCATTTTCCTACGATACTACCTAACTTTCACACGGTCATACTTTATTTTCCCACGGTCCTACCTCACTTTCCCAAGATATTACTTCACTTTCCCACGGTCCTACCTCACTTTCCCACGGTCCCATCTCATTTTCCCATGGTCCTATCTCACTTTCCCACGATCCTAGTTCACTTTCCCACGGCCCTACTTCATTTTCCCACTGTCCTACTTCATTTTCCCACGGTCCTACCTCACTTTCCCACAGTCCTACCTCACTTTCCCACGATCGTTCCTAACTTTCTCACGGTCCTACTTCACTTTCCCACGGTCCTACCTCACTTTCCCATGGTCCTACCTCCCTTTCCCAAGGTCCTACCTCACTTTCCCACGATACTACCTAAGTTTCCCACGGTCCTACTTCATTTTCCCACGGCTGTATCTCACTTTCCCACGGTCCTACTTCACTTTCCCACGGTCCTACCTCACTTTCCCACGGTCCTACCTCCTTTTCCCACGGTCTACCTCACTTTCCCACGGTCCTACCTCACTTTCCCACGGTCCTACTTCATTTTCCCACGGCCCTAATTCATTTTCCACGGTCCTTCCTCACTTTTCCACGGTCCTACTTCACTTTCCCTTGGTCATACCTCTCATATGGTTACACCTCACTTTCCCACTCTACTACCTAACTCTCCCACAGTCCTACCTCACTTTCCCACGATACTACCTAACTTTCCCACGGTCCTGCTTCACTTTCCCACGGTCCTACCTCACTTTCCCACGGTACTACCTCCCTTTCCCACGGTCCCACCTCACTTTCCCACGATACTACCTAACTTTCTCACAGTCCTACCTCACTTTCCCATGATACTATCTAACTTTCCCACGGTCCTACTTTTTTTCCCACGGTCCTGCCTTACTTTCCCACGGTCCTACCTCACTTTCCCACGGTCCTACCTCACTTTCCCACGGTCCTGCCTCCGTTTCCCACGGTCTACCTCACTTTCCCATGGTCCTTCCTCACTTTCCCACGGTCCCACCTCACTTTCCCACGATACTACCTAACTTTCCCACGGCCCTACTTCATTTTCCCACGGTCCTACTTCATTTTCCCACTGTCCTACCTCACTTTTCCACGATCGTCCTACCTCACTTTCCCACAGTCCTACCTCACTTTTCCACGGTCCTATCTCTCTTTCCCACGGTCACACCTCACTTTCCCACTCTACTACCTCACTTTCCCACGATACTACCTAACTTTCATAAGGTCCCACTTCATTTTCCCACGGTCCTACCTCACTTTCCCACGATCTTACTTCACTTTCCCACCGTCCTACCTCACTTTCCTATTTTCCACGGTCCTACTTCACTTTCCCGTGGTCATACCTCTCATATGGTTACACCACCTCACTACCTTCCCACGATACTACCTAACTTTCCCACGGTCCTACCTCACTTTCCCACGGTCCTGCTTCACTTTCCCACGGTCCTACCTCACTTTCCCACGGTACTACCTCCCTTTCCCACGGTCCCACCTCACTTTCCCACGATACTACCTAACTTTCTCACAGTCCTACCTCACTTTCCCATGATACTACCTAACTTTCCCACGGTCCTACTTTTTTTCCCACGGTCCTAACTTACTTTCCCACGACCTCACTTTCCTTCCTCACTTTCCCACGGTCCTGCCTCACTTTCCCACGATACTACTTAACTTTCCCACGGTCCTATCTCACTTTCCCACGATCCTAGTTCACTTTCCCACGGCCCTACTTCATTTTCCCACTGTCCTACTTCATTTTCCCACGCTCCTACCTCACTTTCAAACAGTCCTACCTCACTTTCCCACGATCGTTCCTAACTTTCTCACGGTCCTACTTCACTTTCCCACTGTCCTACCTCCCTTTCCCAAGGTCCTACCTCACTTTCCCACGATACTAAATAAGTTTCCCACGGTCCTACTTCATTTTCCCACGGCCGTATCTCACTTTCCCACGGTCCTACTTCACTTTCCCACGGTCTACCTCACTTTCCCACGGTCCTACCTCACTTTCCCACAGTCCTACCTCACTTTCCCACGATCGTTCCTAACTTTCTCACGGTCCTACTTCACTTTCCCACGGTCCTACCTCACTTTCCCATGGTCCTACCTCCCTTTCCCAAGGTCCTACCTCACTTTCCCACGATACTACCTAAGTTTCCCACGGTCCTACTTCATTTTCCCACGGCTGTATCTCACTTTCCCACGGTCCTACTTCACTTTCCCACGGTCCTACCTCACTTTCCCACGGTCCTACCTCCTTTTCCCACGGTCTACCTCACTTTCCCACGGTCCTACCTCACTTTCCCACGGTCCTACTTCATTTTCCCACGGCCCTAATTCATTTTCCATGGTCCTTCCTCACTTTTCCACGGTCCTACTTCACTTTCCCGTGGTCATACCTCTCATATGGTTACACCTCACTTTCCCACTCTACTACCTAACTCTCCCACAGTCCTACCTCACTTTCCCACGGTCCTGCTTCACTTTCCCACGGTCCTGCTTCACTTTCCCACGGTCCTACCTCACTTTCCCACGGTACTACCTCTCTTTCCCACGGTCCCACCTCACTTTCCCACGATAGTACCTAACTTTCTCACAGTCCTACCTCACTTTCCCATGATACTATCTAACTTTCCCACGGTCCTACTTTTTTTCCCACGGTCCTACCTTACTTTCCCACGGTCCTACCTCACTTTCCCACGGTCCTACCTCACTTTCCCACGGTCCTGCCTCCGTTTCCCACGGTCTACCTCACTTTCCCACGGTCCTTCCTCACTTTCCCACGGTCCCACCTCACTTTCCCACGATACTACCTAACTTTCCCACGGCCCTACTTCATTTTCCCACGGTCCTACTTCATTTTCCCACTGTCCTACCTCACTTTTCCACGGTCCTACCTCACTTTCCCACAGTCCTACCTCACTTTTCCATGGTCATATCTCTCTTTCCCACGGTCACACCTCACTTTCCCACTCTACTACCTCACTTTCCCACGATACTACCTAACTTTCATAAGGTCCCACTTCATTTTCCCACGGTCCTACCTCACTTTCCCACGATCTTACTTCACTTTCCCACCGTCCTACCTCACTTTCCTATGGTCCCACCTCACTTTCCCACGATACTACCTAACTTTCCCACGGTCCTACCTCACTTTCCAACGATCTTACTTCACTTTCCCACCGTCCTACCTCACTTTCCTACGGTCCCACCTCACTTTCCCACGATACTATCTAACTTTCCCACGGTCCTACCTCACTTTCCCACGACCCTAGTTCACTTTTCTACTGCCCTACCTCACTTTTCCATGATCCTTCCTCACTTTCCCACGATCCTGCCTCACTTTCCCACGATACTACCTAACTTTCCCACGGTCCTATCTCACTTTCCCACGATCCTAGTTCACTTTCCCACGGCCCTACTTCATTTTCCCACTGTCCTACTTCATTTTCCCACGGTCCTACCTCACTTTCCCACAGTCCTACCTCACTTTCCCAATATCATTCCTAACTTTCTCACGGTCCTACTTCACTTTCCCACGGTCCTACCTCCCTTTCCCAAGGTCCTACCTCACTTTCCCACGATACTAAATAAGTTTCCCACGGTCCTACTTCATTTTCCCACGGCCGTATCTCACTTTCCCACGGTCCTACTTCACTTTCCCACGGTCCTACCTCACTTTCCCACGGTCCTACCTCCTTTTCCCACGGTCTACCTCACTTTCCCACGGTCCTACCTCACTTTCCCACAGTCCTACCTCACTTTCCCACGATCGTTCCTAACTTTCTCACGGTCCTACTTCACTTTCCCATGGTCCTACCTCCCTTTCCCAAGGTCCTACCTCACTTTACCACGATACTACCTAAGTTTCCCACGGTCCTACTTCATTTTCCCACGGCTGTATTTCACTTTCCCGCGGTCCTACTTCACTTTCCCACGGTTCTACCTCACTTTCCCACGGTCCTACCTCCTTTTCCCACGGTCTACCTCACTTTCCCACGGTCCTACCTCACTTTCCCACGGTCCTACTTCATTTTCCCACGGCCCTAATTCATTTTCCACGGTCCTTCCTCACTTTTCCACGGTCCTACTTCACTTTCCCGTGGTCATACCTCTCATATGGTTACACCTCACTTTCCCACTCTACTACCTAACTCTCCCACAGTCCTACCTCACTTTCCCACGATACTACCTAACTTTCCCACGGTCCTGCTTCACTTTCCCACGGTCCTGCTTCACTTTCCCACGGTCCTACCTCACTTTCCCACGGTACTACCTCCCTTTCCCACGGTCCCACCTCACTTTCCCACGATACTACCTAACTTTCTCACAGTCCTACCTCACTTTCCCATGATACTATCTAACTTTCCCACGGTCCTACTTTTTTTCCCACGGTCCTACCTTACTTTCCCACGGTCCTACCTCACTTTCGCACGGTCCTACCTCACTTTCCCACGGTACTGCCTCCGTTTCCCACGGTCTACCTCACTTTCCCAAGGTCCTTCCTCACTTTCCCACGGTCCCACCTCACTTTCCCACGATACTACCTAACTTTCCCACGGCCCTACTTCATTTTCCCACGGTCCTACTTCATTTTCCCACTGTCCTACCTCACTTTTCCACGGTCCTACCTCACTTTCCCACAGTCCTACCTCACTTTTCCATGGTCATATCTCTCTTTCCCACGGTCACACCTCACTTTCCCACTCTACTACCTCACTTTCCCACGATACTACCTAACTTTCATAAGGTCCCACTTCATTTTCCCACGGTCCTACCTCACTTTCCCACGATCTTACTTCACTTTCCCACCGTCCTACCTCACTTTCCTATGGTCCCACCTCACTTTC
>NW_027195133.1:170000-212500 GCF_038502225.1 Cherax quadricarinatus | reverse complement strand
GTTGCCAGTGTTGACACTTGTCTTAGACAGATGTTGCCAGTGTTGACACTTATCTTAGATGTTGCCAGTGTTGACACTTGTCTTAGACGGATGTTGCCAGTGTTGACACTTATCTTAGACAGATGATGTCAGTGTTGATACTTATCTTAGACAGATGATGTCAGTGTTGACACTTGTATTAAGACAGATGATGTCAGTGTTGACGTCAACTTGTAGTGAGACAGATGTTGCCAGTGTTGACACTTATCTTAGACAGATGATGTCAGTGTTGACGTCAACTTGTAGTGAGACAGATGTTGCCAGTGTTGACACTTATCTTAGACAGATGATGTCAGTATTGACACTTGTAGTGAGACAGATGTTGCCAGTGGTGACACTTGTATTAAGACAGATGATGTCAGTGTTGACACTTGTAGTGAGACAGATGTTGTCAGTGTTGACACTTATCTTAGACAGATGATGTCAGTATTGACACTTGTAGTGAGACAGATGTTGTCAGTGTTGACACTTGTATTAAGACAGATGTTGCTAGTGTTGACACTTATCTTAGACAGATGATGTCAGTGTTGATACTTATCTTAGACAGATGATGTCAGTGTTGACACTTGTATTAAGACAGATGATGTCAGTGTTGACGTCAACTTGTAGTGAGACAGATGTTGCCAGTGTTGACACTTATCTTAGACAGATGATGTCAGTATTGACACTTGTAGTGAGACAGATGTTGTCAGTGTTGACACTTGTATTAAGACAGATGATGTCAGTGTTGACACTTGTATTAAGACAGATGTTGTCAGTGTTGACACTTGTATTAAGACAGATGATGTCAGTGTTGACACTTGTATTAAGACAGATGATGTCAGTGTTGACACTTGTATTAAGACAGATGTTGTCAGTGTTGACACTTGTAGTAAGACAGATGTTGTCAGTGTTGACACTTGTAGTGAGACAGATGTTGTCAGTGTTGACACTTATCTTAGACAGATGATGTCAGTGTTGACACTTGTATTAAGACAGATGATGTCAGTGTTGACACTTGTAGTGAGACAGATGTTGTCAGTGTTGACACTTGTAGTGAGACAGATGTTGTCAGTGTTGACACTTGTAGTGAGACAGATGTTGTCAGTGTTGACACTTGTATTAAGACAGATGTTGTCAGTGTTGACACTTGTAGTGAGACAGATGTTGTCAGTGTTGACACTTGTATTAAGACAGATGTTGCTAGTGTTGACAATTAGTGACATTACGTACTTTAGGCAGCCTGTCCAGTGTAACATCAGTACGTCTTGTAATAATAGTAATAATAACAATAACATGGTAATAATGACATGACGTTTGGGATGACATGAACGTATGTATCGTGGACATGAAGTATGACACTTGACGAACCTACGTTCTCAGTTATCTCTTTTTCTTCTTCTCATCATCATCATCATAATGATAATAATAATAATAATAATAATAATAATAATAATAATAATAATAATAATAATAATAATAACTTTTATTAATAATAATAATAATAATAATAATAATAATAATAAAAATAATAATAATAATATTATTATTATTATTATTATTATTATTATTATTATTATTATTATTATTATTATTATTATTATTATTATTGTTATTATTATTATTATTAGAAGAAGAAGAAGAGACGACTCAGAAGTTATCTTAGTCGAATCATATCTTTATATCATCCCAAATCACCTCATGTCAACAGTGACATGAGGTGATTTTTGGATAATGTAAACGTATGATTTGTAGACATGAATTATTTTCCTTGAAGAACCTAGAATTTTTTCTATCCTAAGTAAACGCATTTTTAAATTATTTTGGACATTAAGAAGAGATGCATAGTTGAATTTATTTCTCGAAGTAGAGCAGAAATTGAAGAGAATTTTATTTCTCGCCAATGGAAGAAGAGATTTTTAAACTTGTAGACAATGGGAAGTTTAACAGAGAAGAGACAACTTTGCTGGAGGGTAAAGGCATTAAAAACTATTGTGTTGTCAGGAGGGTTGTTAGGAGGGTTGTTAGGAGAGTTGTTAGGAGGGTTGTTAGGAGGGTTGTTAGGAGGGTTGTTAGGAGGGTTGTTAGGAGGGTTGTCAGGAGGGTTGTTAGGAGGGTTGTTAGGAGGGTTGTTAGGAGGTTTGCTAGGAGGGTTGTTAGGAGGGTTGTTAGGAGGGTTGTTAGGAGGGTTGTTAGGAGGGTTGTTAGGAGGGTTGTTAGGAGGGTTGTTAGGAGGGTTGTTAGGAGGTTTGCTAGGAGGGTTGTTAGGAGGGTTGTTAGGAGGGTTGTTAGGAGGGTTGTTAGGAGGGTTGTTAGGAGGGTTGTTAGGAGGGTTGTTAGGAGGTTTGTTAGGAGGTTTGTTAGGAGGGTTGTTAGGAGGGTTGTTAGGAGGGTTGTTAGGAGGGTTGTCAGGAGGGTTGTTAGGAGGGTTGTTAGGAGGGTTGTCAGGAAGGTTGTTAGGAGGGTTGTTAGGAAGGTTGTTAGGAGGGTTGTTAGGAAGGTTGTTAGTAGGGTTGTTAGGAGGGTTGTTAGGAGGGTTGTTAGGAGGGTTGTTAGGAGGGTTGTTAGGAGGGTTGTCATGAGGGTTGTTAGGAGGGTTGTTAGAAGGGTTGTTAGGAGGGTTGTTAGGAGGGATGTCAGGAGGGTTGTCAGGAGGGTTGTTAGGAGGGTTGTTAGGAAGGTTGTTAGGAGGGTTGTTAGGAGGGTTGTTAGGAGGGTTGTTAGGAGGGTTGTTAGGAGGGTCGTCAGGAGGGTTGTTAGGAGGGTTGTTAGGAAGGTTGTTAGGAGGGTTGTTAGGAGGGTTGTTAGGAGGGTTGTTAGGAGGGTTGTTAGGAGGGTTGTCAGGAGGGTTGTTAGGAGGGTTGTTAGGAGGGTTGTTAGGAGGGTTGTTAGGAGGGTTGTTAGGAGGGTTGTTAGGAGGGTTGTTAGGAGGGTTGATAGGAGGGTTGTTAGGAGGGTTGTTAGGAGGGTTGTTAGGAGGGTTGTCAGGAGGGTTGTTAGGAGGGTTGTTAGGAAGGTTGTTAGGAGGGTTGTTAGGAAGGTTGTTAGTAGGGTTGTTAGGAGGGTTGTTAGGAGGGTTGTTAGGAGGGTTGTTAGTAGGGTTGTTAGGAGGGTTGTTAGGAGGGTTGTCATGAGGGTTGTTAGGAGGGTTGTTAGGAGGGTTGTTAGGAGGGTTGTCAGGAGGGTTGTCAGGAGGGTTGTCAGGAGGGTTGTCAGGAGGGTTGTCAGGAGGGTCGTTAGGAGGTTTGTTAGGAGGGTTGTTAGAAGGGTTGTCAGGAGAGTTGTTATGAGGATTGTTTGTTAGGAGGGATGTTAGGAGGGGTGTTAGGAGGGTTGTCAGGAGGGTTGTTAGGAGGGTTGTTAGGAGGGTTGTCAGGAGGGTTGTTAGGAGGGTTGTTAGGAGGGTTGTTAGGAGGGTTGTTAGGAGGGTTGTTAGGAGGGTTGTTAGGAGGGTTGTTAGGAGGGTTGTTAGGAGGGTTGTTAGGAGGGTTGTTAGGAGGGTTGTTAGGAGGGTTGTCAGGAGGGTTGTTAGGAGGGTTGTTAGGAAGGTTGTTAGGAGGGTTGTTAGGAGGGTTGTTAGGAGGGTTGTTAGGAGGGTTGTTAGGAGGGTTGTTAGGAGGGTTGTTAGGAGGGTTGTTAGGAGGGTTGTCAGGAGGGTTGTTAGGAGGGTTGTTAGGAGGGTTGTTAGGAGGGTTGTTAGGAGGGTTGTTAGGAAGGTTGTTAGGAAGGTTGTTAGGAAGGTTGTTAGGAGGGTTGTTAGGAGGGTTGTTAGGAGGGTTGTCAGGAGGGTTGTTAGGAGGGTTGTTAGGAAGGTTGTTAGGAGGGTTGTTAGGAAGGTTGTTAGGAGGGTTGTTAGGAGGGTTGTTAGGAAGGTTGTTAGGAGGGTTGTTAGGAGGGTTGTTAGGAGGGTTGTCAGGAGGGTTGTTAGGAGGGTTGTCAGGAGGGTTGTTAGGAGGGTTGTTAGGAATTTTGTTAGGAGGGTTGTTAGGAGGGTTGTTAGGAGGGTTGTTAGGACGGTTGTTAGGAGGGTTGTCAGGAGGGTTGTTAGGAGGGTTTTTAGGAGGATTCTTAGGAGGGTTGTTAGGAGGGTTGTTAGGAGGGTTGTTAGGAGGGTTGTTAGGAAGGTTGTTAGGAGGGTTGTTAGGAGGGTTGTTAGGAGGGTTGTTAGGAGGGTTGTTAGGAGGGTTGTCAGGAGGGTTGTTAGGAGGGTTGTTAGGAAGGTTGTTAGGAGGGTTGTTAGGAGGGTTGTTAGGAGGGTTGTTAGGAGGGTTGTTAGGAGGGTTGTTAGGAGGGTTGTTAGGAGGGTTGTTAGGAGGGTTGTCAGGAGGGTTGTTAGGAGGGTTGTTAGGAGGGTTGTTAGGAGGGTTGTTAGGAGGGTTGTTAGGATGGTTGTTAGGAGGGTTGTTAGGAGGGTTGTCAGGAGGGTTGTCAGGAGGGTTGTTAGGAGGGTTGTTAGGAGGGTTGTTAGGAGGGTTGTTAGGAGGGTTGTTAGGAGGGTTGCCAGTAGGATTGTTAGGAGGGTTGTTAAGAGGGTTGTTAGGAGGGTTGTTAGGAGGGTTGTCAGGAGGGTTGTCAGGAGGGTTGTCAGGAGGGTTGTTAGGAGGGTTGTCAGGAGAGTTGTTAGGAGGGTTGTCAGGAGGGTTGTCAGGAGGGTTGTTAGGAGGGTTGTTAGGAGGGTTGTTAGGAGGGTTGTTAGGAGGGCTGTTAGGAGGGTTGTTAGGAGGGTTGTTAGGAGGGTTGTTAGGAGGGTTGTCAGGAGGGTTGTTAGGAGGGTTGTTAGGAGGGTTGTTAGGAGGGTTGTTAGGAGGGTTGTTAGGAGGGTTGTTAGGAGGGTTGTCAGGAGGGTTGTTAGGAGGGTTGTTAGGAGGGTTGTTAGGAGGGTTGTTAGGAGGGTTGTCAGGAAGGTTGTCAGGAGGGTCGTCAGGAGGGTTGTTAGGAGGGTTGTTAGGAGGGTTGTCAGGAGGGTTGTTAAGAGGGTTGTTAGGAGGGTTGTTAGGAGGGTTGTCAGGAGGGTTGTCAGGAGGGATATTAGGAGGCTTGTTAGGAGGGTTGCTAGGAGGGTTGTCAGGAGGGTTGTTAGGAGGGTTGTTAGGAGGGTTGTTAGGAGGGTTGTTAGGAGGGTTGTTAGGAGGGTTGTTAGGAAGGTTGTTAGGAGGGTTGTCAGGAGGGTTGTTAGCTGGGTTGTTAGCAGGGTTGTCAGGAGGGTTGTTAGGAGGGTTGTTAGGAGGGTTGTCAGGAGGGTTGTCAGGAGGGTTGTCAGGAGGGTTGTCAGGAGGGTTGTCAGGAGGGTTGTTAGGAGGGTTGTTAGGAGGGTTGTTAGGAGGGTTGTTAGGAGAGTTGTCAGGAGGGTTGTTAGGAGGGTTGTCAGGAGGGTTGTTAGGAGGGTTGTCAGGAGGGTTGTCAGGAGGGTTGTCAGGAGGGTTGTCAGGAGGGTTGTCAGGAGGGTTGTCAGGAGGGTTGTCAGGAGGGTTGTCAGGAGGGTTGTTAGGATGGATGTTAGGAGGGTTGTTAGGAGGGTTGTCAGGAGGGCTGTCAGGAGGGTTGTTAGGAGGGTTGTTAGGAGGATTGTTAGGAGGGTTGTTAGGAGGGCTGTTAGGAGGGTTGTCAGGAGGGTTGTTAGGAGGGTTGTTAGAAGGGTTGTTAGGAGTGTTGTTTAGAGGGTTGTTAGGAGGGTTGTTAGGAGGGTTGTCAGGAGGGTTGTTAGGAGGGTTGTTAGGAGGGTTGTCAGGAGGGTTGTTAGGAGGGTTGTCAGGAGGGTTGTTAGGAGGGTTGTTAGGAGGGTTGTTAGGAGGGTTGTTAGGAGGGTTGTTAGGAGAGTTGTCAGGAGGGTTCTTAGGAGGGTTGTCAGGAGGGTTGTTGGGAGGGTTGTCACGAGGGTTGTTAGGAGGGTTGTTAGGAGGGTTGTTAGGAGGGTTGTTAGGAGGGTTGTCAGGAGGGTTGTCAGAAGGGTTGTCAGGAGGGTTGTTAGGAGGGTTGTCAGGAGGGTTGTTAGGAGGGTTGTCAGGAGGGTTGTCAGGAGGGTTGTTAGGAGGGTTGTCAGGAGGGTTGTTAGGAGGGTTGTCAGAAGGGTTTTCAGGAGGGTTGTCAGGAGGGTTGTCAGGAGGGTTGTCAGGAGAGTTGTCAGGAGGGCTGTCAGGAGGGCTGTTAGGAGGGTTGTCAGAAGGGTTTTCAGGAGGGTTGTCAGGAGGGTTGTCAGGAGGGTTGTTAGGAATGTTGTCAGGAGGGTTGATAGGAGGGTTGTTAGTATAATTGTTAGAAGGGTTGCCAGGAGGGTTATTAGGAGGGTTGTCAGGAGGGTTGTCATAAGGGTTATCAGGAGGGTTTTCAGGAGGGTTGTCAGGAGGGTTGTCAGGAGGGTTGTAAGGAGGGTTGTCAGGAGGGTTGTTAGGAGGGCTGTCAGGAGGGTTTTCAGGAGGGTTGTCAGGAGGGTTGTCAGGAGGGTTGTTAGGAGGGTTGTCAGGAGAGTTGTCAGGAGGGTTGTCAGGAGGGTTGTTAGGAGGGTTGTCAGGAAGGTTGTTAGTAGGGTTGTCAGGAGGGTTGTCAGGAGGGCTGTCAGGAGGGCTGTTAGGAGGGTTGTCAGGAGGGTTTTCAGGAGGGTTGTCAGGAGGGTTGTCTGGAGGGTTGTTAGGAGGGTTGTTAGGAGGGTTGTCAGAAGGGTTGTCAGGAGGGTTGTTAGAAGGGTTGTCAGTAGGTTTGTTAGTAGGGTTGTTAGTAGGGTTGTTAGAAGGGTTATCAGGAGGGTTGTCAGGACTGATGTATAGGAGGGTGAAGGTTAAGGGTGAGTGCGAGGGTCGTCAGGAGTGTTGTCAGGAGGGTTGTCAGGAGGGTTGTCAGGAGGGTTGTCAGGAGGGTTGTCAGGAGGGTTGTAAGGAAGGTTGTCAGGAGGGTTGTAAGGAAGGTTGTCAGGAGGGTTGTCAGGAGGGTTGTCAAGAGGGTTGTCAGGAAGGTTGTCAGGTAGGTTGAACACCCAAGTTCTTGCTAAGATTACACTTAGTTCTGGCCAGCACCTTACTCATTTCTGGCCAGCACCTCACTCATTTCTGGCCAGCACCTCAGTCATTTCTGGCCAGCACCTCACCTTGTAGAATACACCAGTGTTGAAAGTTTGAAGCCGATCAGAAGAGGCTTTCTCAAGCCGTGAGCAGACACGCTACCTCTTAGAGACGAAATAGCGTGTTCACATTGGTGCTGTGCTACCTTCAGCTCACGCACCTTACGTTCAGTGCCATTTCACACTGAGATCCAGCCCGCCTCACATTCCCAGCTGATCTCTGTCACACACCCCTGCTGATCCCTATGACACTTTCCAGCTAATTCCTTTTGACACTTCGCAGCTGATTCCTGTGACACATCCTAGCTGATCCCTGTGATACTTCCCATCTGATCCCTGTGACACTTCCCAGCAGATTCCTGTGACACTTCCTAGTTGATTCCTGTGACACTTCCCAGCAGATTCCTGTGACACTTCCAAGTTGATCCCTGTGACACTTCCCAGCACTACTCATTATCTCCATCACCATGTCGAGCGTGGGCCATTAATCAGGCGTCTCAGTACTGATGTTTGTTTAATTGTTTGATGAAGAGAGAGAGGGAGAAGGTGACTGATGGGGGGCAGAGCTCCCAGCCAGGCCCTCCGCACCTTACATTTCACGTATTTACAAGACATCATTACTCAAGGGTAGCTTCCACACATGTGTGTTGAACAGATGTAGTCATAGGTTGCATCATAATACTTGGCAGGTGTGGTAAACAGGTGTGTCATGAGTAATTACCATCAGAAGTAGTGAAGGAAGTACATAAACATATAAATATATATATCGTGCCGAATAGGTAAAATTGTTCACTTAACAAGAACTCATTTAAAATTAAAGTCCTTTGCAAAATTTTCTCTTATATGTTTAAAGACATATATATTTTTTTTCATATTTGTTAATGTAAAAATTAATAATTTTGTGCCCCCCCAAAATTAGAAAACTAACATAACTTTATGATATAAAAAGTTCAATTTAATTGAACCTAATTCAACTAAATATATACATATTAGATAAGTTTACAATAATTAATAATAAACAAACGCAGTGAAATATATTTTTTTTTTCGTTAGGTTAAGAACGATTTTTGTGAAAACGTTCCATAAGCAAATTTTCGCTTGACATATTCGGCATGAAGAGAGTTGAAGCCAAAATCTCAAGTCACACACACACACACACACACACACACACACACACACACACACACACACAGGAGGAGAAAAAAACGATTGAAAGCATCATGAAAGCAATAGGAGAGGACGACATGACTCACCTGACAAATTTTCAGAGAATTGGGTGGTTTACGAGGGAAAAAAACTTCAAGTCAAAGTGATTTTCAAGGCAGAGTCAGCTCGAAACCGGATCCTGCAGGAGAAAGCACGCCTAAGAGACAATCAGGTGTTCCGAAGTGTGTACCTCGACCGAGACAGAACACAAGAAGAAAGGATGACACTGAAAGAGAGGGTGCAACGTCGCAAGGAGGAATGGGAGGCAAGGAAGGTGGAGAGCAGGAGAAATCAGGCCCACGTGGAAGAACAAACACAACTCCCTCCAGTACCACCCACAGAAGGAACACAACCATGGCAATCCCAAAGCAACCAAACGACCTAACCCGAAACCCACTCACTGCACCCTCTGCCCCCATCCCCCTCAGCACAGACCCCACCCCCACAGAAACCCACAGTAACCCACACATCCCCCTCTGCATAAACCTCACCCTCACAGTAACCCTCAGTAACCCGAACATCCCCCTCAGCTCAAACCCCACCCCCACAGAAACCCACAGTAACCCACACAATGTACCCTATCCCCCATCCCCCTCACCACAAACTCCACCCTCACAGTAACCCACAGCAACTCACACACTGTACCTTCTATCCCCATGCCCCTCACCACAACCCCCTCCCCATTGTAACCCCCCATAGGCCCTCTTCCCCCATCCCCCTCACCACTACCCCCACCCCCCTGAAACCCCCCATAGGCCCTCTGCCCCCACACCCCACACCACAGACCCCACCCCCATACCAACTCCCTATAGGCCCCTGCTCCCCATAACCCACCTCTCTCTCCAGACCACAGTTATTGAAAAGAAGTTGAAGGTTTGGTATACGAACGCGGATGGAATAACGAATAAATGTGAGGAGTGGCACGAAAGAATCAAGGAGTTGTCCCTAGACATCGTAGCGGTTACAGAAACGAAACTCAGTGGGATAATAACAGATGCAATCTTCCCACCCGGATATCAGATCCTGAGGAAGGATAGAAGGAGCAGCAGGGGGGGGAGGAGGAGCGTTTGCACTACTAATAAAAAACCGGTGGGGTTATCAAGAAATGGAAGGTATGGACGAGACTGGAGAAAGGGATTACATAGTAGGTACAGTTTAGTCAGGGGAACACAAGGTAGTCATTGTAGTTATGTATAACCCACCACAGAACTGCAGGAGGCCAAGAGAGGAATATGATGATTGCAACAGTGCAATGGTGGACACTAGCTGAGGTGGCAAGAAGGGCCCACTCACGAAACATGGAGAGCCAAGATGATGGATGTGGTGCTGGCAACTCTCATGCACCAACATGTTAGGGATACTACCAGAGAGAGAGGGGAGGATGAACCAGCAAGACTGGACCTCGTGTTCATCCTGAGTAGCTCAGACATTGAGCATATCACATATGAAAGGCCCTTTGGAGCTAGTGACTACGTAGTTATGAGCTTTGAATACATCGTGGAGCTAAAAGTGGAGAGGGTAACAGGAGTAGAAAGGGAAAACCTAAACTATAAAAGGGGGGACTACACAAGAATGAGGACCTTCCTGCAGGAGGCTCAGTGGGAACAGGAGTTGGTAGGAAAATCAGTAAACGAAATGATGGACTTTGTAATAACAAAATGCAAGGAGGCAGAGGAAAGGTTTGTTCCCAAGGGTAACAGAAATAATGGGAAGGAGAGAACGAGCCCTTGGTTTACCCGAAGGTGCAGGGAGGCAAAAACAAAGTGCTCTAGAGAATGGAGAAAGTACAGAAGGCAAAGGACTCAGGAGAATAAAGAGATTAGTCGACGAGCCAGAAACGAGTATGCACAGATAAGAAGGGAGGCGAAGCGGCAGTATGAAAATGACATAGCATCGAGAGTCAAGTCTGACCCGAAAATACTCTACAGTCACATCAGGAGGAAGACAACAGTCAAGGACCAGGTAATCAGGCTGAGGAAAGAAGGTGGGGAGCTCACAAGAAACGACCAGGAGGTATGTGAGTAGCTCAACATGAGATTTCAGGAAGTATTAACAGTGGAGGCTGAAGGGACAACGGGAAGACAAAACAGTGGCGTACAGCAACAAGGGATATACCAACAAGTGTTGGATGAATTACACACAACTGAGGAGGAGGTGGAGAAGCTCCTAAGTGACCTTGATACTTCAAAGGCGGTGGGACCGGACAACATCTCTCCGTGGGTCCTTAGAGAGGGAGCAGGGACACTACGTGTACCGCTAACCAAAATCTTCAACACTTCCATTGAAACTGGGCAACTACCTGAAGTATGGAAGAAGGCAAATGTACTCCCCATCTTTAAGAAGGGAAACAGAAATGAAACACTAAATTATAGACCAGTGTCACTGACATGTATAGTATGCAAAGTCTTGGAAAAGATTATCAGGAGGAGAGTGGTGGAGCACCTGGAGCGGAACAAGATTATAAACGACAGCCAGCACGGACTCATGGAAGGCAAATCCTGTGTCACAAACCTACTACAGTTTTACGACAAGGTAACTGAAGTACGAAATGAGAGGGAGGGGTGGGTTGATTGCATTTTCTTGGACTGCAAGATCTTCGACACAGTTCCTCACAAGAGATTAGTACAGAAGCTAGAGGAACAGGCACGTATAACAGGAAGGGCACTGCAATGGATCAGAGAATACCTAAGAGGGAGGCAACAGCGAGTCATGGTCCGTGATGAGGTATCACAGTGGGCGCCAGTGGCGAGCGGGGCCCCACAGGGGTCAGTCCTGGGACCAGTGCTATTCTTGGTATAAGTGAACGACATGAAGGAAGCGATAGACTCAGAAGTGTCCCTGTTTGCAGATGACGTGAAGTTAATGAGGAGAATTAAATCAGACGCGAACCAGACAGGTCTACAAAGAGACCTGAACAGGCTGGATGTGTGGTCCAGAAACTGGCTCCTAGAATTTAACCCCGCCAAATGCAAAGTCATGAAGATCGGAGGAGGGCAAAGAAGACTGCAGACAGAGTATAGGCTAGGTGGCCAAAGGCTGCAAACCTCACTCAAGGAGAAAGACCTAGGAGTGAGTATAATACCGAGTGCATCGCCAGAAGCACACATTAACCAGATAACTGCTGCGGCATATGGGCGCTTGGCAAACCTGAGAATAGCGTTCCGGTACCTCAATTAGGAATCGTTCAAGACTTTATACACTGTGTACGTCAGGCCTATACTGGAGTACGCAGCATCAGTTTGGAACTCACACCTGGTCAAACACGTCAAGAAATTAGAGAAAGTGCGAAGGTTTGCAACAAGGCTAGGTCCAGAGCTAAGGGGAATGCCCTATGACGAAAGGTTAAGGGAAATCGGTCTGACAACACTGGAGGACAGGAGGGTCAGGGAAGACATGATAACGACATACAAAATGCTGCGTGGAATAGACAAGGTGGACAGAGACAGGATGTTCCAGAGATGGGACACAGAAACAAGGGGTCACAATTGGATGCTGAAGACTCAGATGCGTCAAAGGGATGTTAGGAAGTATTTCTTCAGTCCTAGAGTAGTTAGGAAGTGAAATAGTCCTGAAAGCGATGTAGTGGAGGCAGGAGCTATACATAGTTTTAAGACGAGGTATGATAAAGCTCATGGAGCAGGGGGAGAGAGGACCTAGTAGCGACCAGTGAAGAGGCAGGGCCAGGAGCTGAGTCTCGACCCCTGCAATCACAATTAGGTGAGTACAATTAGGTGAGTACACACACACGCACGCACACAAACACACACACACACACACACACACACACACACACACACACACACACACACACACACACACACACACACACACACACACACACACACACACACACACACACACACACACACACACACACACACACACAACACACACACACAAACACACACACACACACACACACACACACACACACACACACACACACAAACACACACACACAAACACACACACACACACACACACACACACACACACACACACACACACACACACACACACACACACACACACACACACACACACACACACACACACACACACACACACACACACACACACACACACACACACACACACACACACACACACACACACACACACACACACACACACACACACACACACACACACACACACACACACACACACACACACACACACACACACACACACACACACACACACACACACACACACACACACACACACACACACACACACACACACACACACACACACACACACACACACACACACACACACACAAAAACACACACACACACACACACACACACACACACACACACACACACACACACACACACACACACAAACACACACACACACACACACACACACACACACACACACACACACACAAACACACACACACAAACACACACACATGAGTGTCATAAGAGGCGACTAAAATGCCGGAAGGAAGGTGCTAGTAAACTCTTCTCCTATATGAATTGCTAATTATAAAAAGAAGAACTTTTATTTTTTCTTTATAGGTCACGAGAGTCCTGGTCATGGACCGGGCCGCAGGGGCGTTGATCCCCAGAATACCCACCAGGTATAATCCAGGTAGGTAGACCTTGCCTTGGTGGGATATGGCCGGTGTGTTAATTTATATATATTTTATTATTATTATTATCACACTGGCCGATTCCCACCAAGGCAGGGTGGCCCGAAAAAGAAAAACTTTCACCATCATTCACTCCATCACTGTCTTGCCAGAAGGGTGCTTTACACTACAGTTTTTAAACTGCAACATTAACACCCCTCCTTCAGAGTGCAGGCACTGTACTTCCCATCTCCAGGACTCAAGTCCGGCCTGCCGGTTTCCCTGAACCCCTTCATAAATGTTACTTTGCTCACACTCCAACAGCACGTCAAGTATTAAAAACCATTTGTCTCCATTCACTCCTATCAAACACGCTCATGCATACCTGCTGGAAGTCCAAGCCCCTCGCACACAAAACCTCCTTTACCCCCTCTCTCCAACCTTTCCTAGGCCGACCCCTACCCCGCCTTCCTTCCACTACAGACTGATACACTCTTGAAGTCATTCTGTTTCGCTCCATTCTCTCTACATGTCCGAACCACCTCAACAACCCTTCCTCAGCCCTCTGGACAACAGTTTTGGTAATCCCGCACCTCCTCCTAACTTCCAAACTACGAATTCTCTGCATTATATTCACACCACACATTGCCCTCAGACATGACATCTCCACTGCCTCCAGCCTTCTCCTCGCTGCAACATTCATCACCCATGCCTCACACCCATATAAGAGCGTTGGTAAAACTATACTCTCATACATTCCCCTCTTTGCCTCCAAGGACAAAGTTCTTTGTCTCCACAGACTCCTAAGTGCACCACTCACTCTTTTTCCCTCATCAATTCTATGATTCACCTCATCTTTCATAGACCCATCCGCTGACACGTCCACTCCCAAATATCTGAATACATTCACCTCCTCCATACTCTCTCCCTCCAATCTGATATTCAATCTTTCATCACCTAATCTTTTTGTTATCCTCATAACATTACTCTTTCCTGTATTCACCTTTAATTTTCTTCTTTTGCACACCCTACCAAATTCATCCACCAATCTCTGCAACTTCTCTTCAGAATCTCCCAAGAGCACAGTGTCATCAGCAAAGAGCAGCTGTGACAACTCCCACTTTGTGTGTGATTCTTTATCTTTTAACTCCACGCCTCTTGTCAAGACCCTCGCATTTACTTCTCTTACAACCCCATCTATAAATATATTAAACAACCACGGTGACATCACACATCCTTGTCTAAGGCCTACTTTTACTGGGAAATAATTTCCCTCTTTCCTACATACTCTAACTCGAGCCTCACTATCCTCGTAAAAACTCTTCACTGCTTTCAGTAACCTACCTCCTACACCATACACTTGCAACATCTGCAACATTGCCCCCCTATCCACCCTGTCATACGCCTTTTCCAAATCCATAAATGCCACAAAGACCTCTTTAGCCTTATCTAAATACTGTTCACTTATATGTTTCACTGTAAACACCTGGTCCACACACCCCCTACCTTTCCTAAAGCCTCCTTGTTCATCTGCTATCCTATTCTCCGTCTTACTCTTAATTCTTTCAATAATAACTCTACCATACACTTTACCAGGTATACTCAGCAGACTTATCCCCCTATAATTTTTGCACTCTCTTTTATCCCCTTTGCCTTTATACAAAGGAACTATGCATGCTCTCTGCCAATCCCTAGGTACCTTACCCTCTTCCATACATTTATTAAATAATTGCACCAACCACTCCAAAACTATATCCCCACCTGCTTTTAACATTTCTATCTTTATCCCATCAATCCCGGCTGCCTTACCCCCTTTCATTTTACCTACTGCCTCACGAACTTCCCCCACACTCACAACTGGCTCTTCCTCACTCCTACAAGATGTTATTCCTCCTTGCCCTATACACGAAATCACAGCTTCCCTATCTTCATCAACATTTAACAATTCCTCAAAATATTCCCTCCATCTTCCCAATACCTCTAACTCTCCATTTAATAACTCTCCTCTCCTATTTTTAACTGACAAATCCATTTGTTCTCTATGCTTTCTTAACTTGTTAATCTCACTCCAAAACTTTTTCTTATTTTCAACAAAATTTGTTGATAACATCTCACCCACTCTCTCATTTGCTCTCTTTTTACATTGCTTCACCACTCTCTTAACCTCTCTCTTTTTCTCCATATACTCTTCCCTCCTTGCATCACTTCTACTTTGTAAAAACTTCTCATATGCTAACTTTTTCTCCCTTACTACTCTCTTTACATCATCATTCCACCAATCACTCCTCTTCCCTCCCGCACCCACTTTCCTGTAACCACAAACTTCTGCTGAACACTCTAACACTACATTTTTAAACCTACCCCATACCTCTTCGACCCCATTGCCTATGCTCTCATTAGCCCATCTATCCTCCAATAGCTGTTTATATCTTACCCTAACTGCCTCCTCTTTTAGTTTATAAACCTTCACCTCTCTCTTCCCTGATGCTTCTATTCTCCTTGTATCTCATCTACCTTTTACTCTCAGTGTAGCTACAACTAGAAAGTGATCTGATATATCTGTGGCCCCTCTATAAACATGTACATCCTGAAGTCTACTCAACAGTCTTTTATCTACCAATACATAATCCAACAAACTACTGTCATTTCGCCCTACATCATATCTTGTATACTTATTTATCCTCTTTTTCTTAAAATATGTATTACCTATAACTAAACCCCTTTCTATACAAAGTTCAATCAAAGGGCTCCCATTATCATTTACACCTGGCACCCCAAACTTACCTACCACACCCTCTCTAAAAGTTTCTCCTACTTTAGCATTCAGGTCCCCTACCACAATTACTCTCTCACTTGGTTCAAAGGCTCCTATACATTCACTTAACATCTCCCAAAATCTCTCTCTCTCCTCTGCATTCCTCTCTTCTCCAGGTGCATACACGCTTATTATGACCCACTTCTCGCATCCAACCTTTACTTTAATCCACATAATTCTTGAATTTACACATTCATATTCTCTTTTCTCCTTCCATAACTGATCATTTAACATTACTGCTACCCCTTCCTTTGCTCTAACTCTCTCAGATACTCCAGATTTAATCCCATTTATTTCCCCCCACCGAAACTCTCCTACCCCCTTCAGCTTTGTTTCGCTTAGGGCCAGGACATCCAACTTCTTTTCATTCATAACATCAGCAATCATCTGTTTCTTGTCATCCGCACTACATCCACGCACATTTAAGCATCCCAGTTTTATAAAGTTTTTCTTCTTCTCTTTTTTAGTAAATGTCTACAGGAGAAGGGGTTACCAGCCCATTGCTCCCGGCATTTTAGTCGCCTCATACGACACGCATGGCTTACGGAGGAAAGATTCTTTTCCACTTCCCCATGGACAATAGAAGAAATAAAGAAGAACAAGAGCTATTTAGAAAAAGGAGAAAAACCTAGATGTATGTATATATATATATGCATGTGCGTGTCTGTGAAGTGTGACCAAAGTGTAAGTAGGAGTTGCAAGATATCCCTGTTATCTTGTTATAATATATATATATATATATATATATATATATATATATATATATATATATATATATATATATATATATATATATATATATATATATATATATATATATATATATATATATATATATATATATATATATATATATATAATACTGAGATGAAGTATTTCTTCACCAATAGGTTGATTAGAAAGTGGAACGACCTGGACAGTAGAGTGGTGAAGGCAGGATCTATAAAAAAGTTTTAAGAATAGGTACGACAAAGCTCTCGAAGACAGGAAAGAATGAACCCAGAAACAAGACCTGAACCTGCGACTCGAGCTTTTAATCCACCTATGAGTAAGTACATATATGAGTTCATATATGAGATCATATAAGTAAGTCATATACGGGATCATATAAGTGAGTATATATCTGATAACCTCCCCCCCCCCCCCAACACACACACACTAGAGTGTCTCTATTTGGTCTCAAACTTTTTGTTAAGATCATCACTCGAGATTTAGCTGAGGTCAAGAGAATTTAATGACACATTCCGACGTGATGTGAGACAAGGATGAGCACAGTATTGTCAGTGACATATTGGCAGTGGTATGTTGGCAGTGGTATGTTGGCAGTGGTATGTTGGCAGTGGTATGTTGGCAGTGGTATGTTGGCAGTGACTTGTTTGTTGTGATGTCTTACCGTGATTTAGTGTTTATCACTGCTACTCTTTCCCCTCCCTTCCTTCCTAGAACATTTACTCACTCCCTCTTTCCCTAGAAACCTCGTCCCTCCCTAGAACCCTCCCTCCCTCCCTAGAACCCTCCCTCCCTCCATCCTTCCCTCCCTCTCCACAGTATCGTGTGTTGAGAGGCAACACACACCCAGTTTTCCTATAAACACATGGCAAGAGTTTGGTTTTAATTAGCAAAATACTTGAGTGCTGAGCACCAGTGCTGAGCACCAGTGCTGAGCACCAGTGCTGAGCACCAGTGCTGAGCACCAGTTCTGCCATTACCACAGACTTCTGTAACTACTTCTAATGTTGCAGTATTTTACTCAGTATCACCCTAATGCTGCCGTTTTTGTTAAGTATCCTGTTTCTGCTGGTGGTAATTTGGGCACTTCGTTAGTGTTTTTGTTGTCTTTGTTGGCGTTATTATTGTGTTTGCTGTTTTGTTTTCCTTATGCTTTTTATTGTCTTGGAGTCATTATTGTGTTTGCCGTTAAGTTTTCTTTGTACTATCATTGTTTCCATGGCGTTAATATTGTGTTTGTTATCTTGTTTTTATTGCTAACACAGGTGGCAGTTCACGATCAGTTGCACCGGTCCATAACCAAAGTCAGCAACACAGCGAGTAACTGGACAACACCAGAGCAAGGCAAGCACAGAAGGGGTAGTTTTCTTTATCCGTATATTCTTTCACCACTATGTACAATATTCACATAGTTAAGATATTAAACCCAGCGGTAAAGTGCTAAGAGAAAGCAGGAGGAGTGGATTCGACCAGAGTCAGCGAGGGTCTGTCCCACAGCCAGGCAGGCAGGCAGGCAGGTGAGGAAGGGGGAGCCGGTTCCCATTTGAGTGATGTATTGAAATGGGCAATGATACAGTAGTGGGAACCCCCGGAACTCCTATACCCAGTATTGCTAGTTGGCTGGTCGAGGGGGCATGCCACTGGGAATGTGACTGTGGCATGCCACTGGGAGTGTGACTGAGGCACACCACTGGGAGTGTGACTGTGGCATACCACTGGGAGTGTGACTGTGGCATGCCAATGGGAGTGTGACTGTGGCATACCACTGGGAGTGTGACTGTGGCATACCACTGGGAGTGTGAGTGTGGCATGCCAATGGGAGTGTGACTGTGGCATGCCACTGGGAGTGTGACTGTGGCATACCACTGGGAGTGTGACTGTGGCATGCCACTGGGAGTGTGACTGTGGCATACCACTGGGAGGGTGACTGTGGCATACCACTGGGAGTGTGACTGTGGCATGCCACTGAGAGTGTGACTGTGGCATGCCACTGGAAGTGTGACTGTGGCATACCACTGGGAGTGTGACTGTGGCATACCACTGGGAGTGTGACTGTGGCATGCCACTGGAAGTGTGACTGTGGCATGCCACTGGAAGTGTGACTGTGGCATACCACTGGGAGTGTGACTGCGGCATGCCACTGGGAGTGTGACTGTGGCATGCCACTGGAAGTGTGACTGTGGCATGCCACTGGAAGTGTGACTGTGGCATACCACTGGGAGTGTGACTGTGGCATATCACTGGGAGTGTGACTGTGGCATATCACTGGGAGTGTGACTGTGGCATACCACTGGGAGTGTGACTGTGGCATGCCACTGGGAGTGTGACTGTGGCATATCACTGGGAGTGTGACTGTGGCATATCACTGGGAGTGTGACTGTGGCATATCACTGGGAGTGTGACTGTGGCATACCACTGGGAGTGTGACTGTGGCATATCACTGGGAGTGTGACTGTGGCATGCCACTGGGAGTGTGACTGTGGCATATCACTGGGAGTGTGACTGTGGCATACCACTGGGAGTGTGACTGTGGCATGCCACTGGGAGTGTGACTGTGGCATACCACTGGGAGTGTGACTGTGGCATGCCACTGGGAGTGTGACTGTGGCATATCACTGGGAGTGTGACTGTGGCATGCCACTGGGAGTGTGACTGTGGCATGCCACTGGGAGTGTGACTGTGGCATACCACTGGGAGTGTGACTGTGGCATATCACTGGGAGTGTGACTGTGGCATATCACTGGGAGTGTGACTGTGGCATATCACTGGGAGTGTGACTGTGGCATATCACTGGGAGTGTGACTGTGGCATGCCACTGGGAGTGTGACTGTGGCATATCACTGGGAGTGTGACTGTGGCATACCACTGGGAGTGTGACTGTGGCATACCACTGGGAGTGTGACTGTGGCATATCACTGGGAGTGTGACTGTGGCATGCCACTGGGAGTGTGACTGTGGCATATCACTGGGAGTGTGACTGTGGCATACCACTGGGAGTGTGACTGTGGCATACCACTGGGAGTGTGACTGTGGCATATCACTGGGAGTGTGACTGTGGCATATCACTGGGAGTGTGACTGTGGCATATCACTGGGAGTGTGACTGTGGCATACCACTGGGAGTGTGACTGTGGCATACCACTGGGAGTGTGACTGTGGCATACCACTGGGAGTGTGACTGTGGCATACCACTGGGAGTGTGACTGTGGCATATCACTGGGAGTGTGACTGTGGCATATCACTGGGAGTGTGACTGTGGCATACCACTGGGAGTGTGACTGTGGCATACCACTGGGAGTATGACTGTGGCATGCCACTGGCAGTGTGACTGTGGCATGCCACTGGGAGTGTGACTGTGGCATACCACTGGGAGTGTGACTGTGGCATACCACTGGGAGTGTGACTGTGGCATACCACTGGGAGTGTGACTGTGGCATATCACTGGGAGTGTGACTGTGGCATATCACTGGGAGTGTGACTGTGGCATACCACTGGGAGTGTGACTGTGGCATAACACTGGGAGTGTGACTGTGGCATACCACTGGGAGTGTGACTGTGGCATATCACTGGGAGTGTGACTGTGACATATCACTGGGAGTGTGACTGTGGCATATCACTGGGAGTGTGACTGTGGCATATCACTGGGAGTGTGACTGTGGCATATCACTGGGAGTGTGACTGTGGCATGCCACTGGGAGTGTGACTGTGGCATATCACTGGGAGTGTGACTGTGGCATATCACTGGGAGTGTGACTGTGGCATACCAATGGGAGTGTGACTGTGGCATACCACTGGGAGTGTGACTGTGGCATATCACTGGGAGTGTGACTGTGGCATATCACTGGGAGTGTGACTGTCGCATGCCACTGGGAGTGTGACTGTGGCATATCACTGGGAGTGTGACTGTGGCATGCCACTGGGAGTGTGACTGTGGCATGCCACTGGGAGTGTGACTGTGGCATATCACTGGGAGTGTGACTGTGGCATATCACTGGGAGTGTGACTGTGGCATACCACTGGGAGTGTGACTGTGGCATATCACTGGGAGTGTGACTGTGGCATATCACTGGGAGTGTGACTGTGGCATATCACTGGGAGTGTGACTGTGGCATATCACTGGGAGTGTGACTGTGGCATACCACTGGGAGTGTGACTGTGGCATACCACTGGGAGTGTGACTGTGGCATATCACTGGGAGTGTGACTGTGGCATATCACTGGGAGTGTGACTGTGGCATGCCACTGGGAGTGTGACTGTGGCATATCACTGGGAGTGTGACTGTGGCATATCACTGGGAGTGTGACTGTGGCATATCACTGGGAGTGTGACTGTGGCATACCACTGGGAGTGTGACTGTGGCATATCACTGGGAGTGTGACTGTGGCATATCACTGGGAGTGTGACTGTGGCATGCCACTGGGAGTGTGACTGTGGCATATCACTGGGAGTGTGACTGTGGCATATCACTGGGAGTGTGACTGTGGCATATCACTGGAAGTGTGACTGTGGCATACCACTGGGAGTGTGACTGTGGCATGCCACTGGGAGTGTGACTGTGGCATATCACTGGGAGTGTGACTGTGGCATACCACTGGAAGTGTGACTGTGGCATATCACTGGGAGTGTGACTGTGGCATACCACTGGAAGTGTGACTGTGGCATATCACTGGGAGTGTGACTGTGGCATATCACTGGGAGTGTGACTGTGGCATACCACTGGAAGTGTGACTGTGGCATATCACTGGGAGTGTGACTGTGGCATACCACTGGGAGTGTGACTGTGGCATATCACTGGGAGTGTGACTGTGGCATGCCACTGGGAGTGTGACTGTGGCATATCACTGGGAGTGTGACTGTGGCATACCACTGGGAGTGTGACTGTGGCATGCCACTGGGAGTGTGACTGTGGCATACCACTGGGAGTGTGACTGTGGCATATCACTGGGAGTGTGACTGTGGCATATCACTGGGAGTGTGACTGTGGCATATCACTGGGAGTGTGACTGTGGCATACCACTGGGAGTGTGACTGTGGCATATCACTGGGAGTGTGACTGTGGCATGCCACTGGGAGTGTGACTGTGGCATGCCACTGGAAGTGTGACTGTGGCATGCCACTGGGAGTGTGACTGTGGCATGCCACTGGGAGTGTGACTGTCGCATGCCACTGGGAGTGTGACTGTGGCATGCCACTGGGAGTGTGACTGTGGCATGCCGCTGGGAGTGTGACTGTGGCATACAACTGGGAGTGTGACTGTGGTATACCACTGGGAGTGTGACTGTGGCATGCCGCTGGGAGTGTGACTGTGGCATGCCACTGGGAGTGTGACTGTGGCATGCCACTGGGAGTGTGACTGTGGCATGCCGCTGGGAGTGTGACTGTGGCATACAACTGGGAGTGTGACTGTGGCATGCCACTGGGAGTGTGACTGTGGCATGCCACTGGAAGTGTGACTGTGGCATGCCACTGGGAGTGTGACTGTGGCATGCCACTGGGAGTGTGACTGTGGCATATCACTGGGAGTGTGACTGTGGCATGCCACTGGGAGTGTGACTGTGGCATGCCACTGGAAGTGTGACTGTGGCATGCCACTGGGAGTGTGACTGTGGCATGCCACTGGGAGTGTGACTGTGGCATGCCACTGGAAGTGTGACTGTGGCATGCCACTGGGAGTGTGACTGTGGCATGCCACTGGGAGTGTGACTGTGGCATATCACTGGGAGTGTGACTGTGGCATGCCACTGGGAGTGTGACTGTGGCATGCCACTGGAAGTGTGACTGTGGCATGCCACTGGGAGTGTGACTGTGGCATGCCACTGGGAGTGTGACTGTGGCATGCTACTGGAAGTGTGACTGTGGCATGCCACTGGGAGTGTGACTGTGGCATGCCACTGGGAGTGTGACTGTGGCATATCACTGGGAGTGTGACTGTGGCATGCCACTGGGAGTGTGACTGTGGCATGCCACTGGGAGTGTGACTGTGGCATATCACTGGGAGTGTGACTGTGGCATACCACTGGGAGTGTGACTGTGGCATGCCACTGGGAGTGTGACTGTGGCATACCACTGGGAGTGTGACTGTGGCATATCACTGGGAGTGTGACTGTGGCATATCACTGGGAGTGTGACTGTGGCATATCACTGGGAGTGTGACTGTGGCATATCACTGGGAGTGTGACTGTGGCATATCACTGGGAGTGTGACTGTGGCATATCACTGGGAGTGTGACTGTGGCATACCACTGGGAGTGTGACTGTGGCATGCCACTGGAAGTGTGACTGTGGCATGCCACTGGGAGTGTGACTGTGGCATGCCACTGGAAGTGTGACTGTGGCATGCCACTGGGAGTGTGACTGTGGCATGCCACTGGAAGTGTGACTGTGGCATGCCACTGGGAGTGTGACTGTGGCATGCCTGGGCGCATGCCACAGTCTTACCTCTTAGTGTTTTTGTTGCATTTGATGACGTCTTTGTTGACTTCGCTCCATTTCCTTTTTGATGTCCTGTTGTCTTTGTTGATGTCCTAGTTAATATTTTTTTGCCAGTGTCTGTGTTGATTCCTTCGTTAATTTTGTTTGTGTCTTTGTTGGAATTTTTGTGAATTAACCTTGAAGTTTTTTCTGTATTAATGTTAAAATTCAATGAATAATAAAGAGAGAGAGAGAGAGAGAGAGAGAGAGAGAGAGAGAGAGAGAGAGAGAGAGAGAGAGAGAGAGAGAGAGAGAGAGAGAGAGAGAGAGAGAGAGAGAGAGAGAGAAATTAATTATTCCTACATGAATTAGTTCACCACAATTCATCACAAATCATCACAATTTTCTCCTTAGTTCCTCTGTTTATCATAACACTAACTTTTATTATATTCACTTTGAGAGGAAGATATCTGTATATACACCGAGGTATATATGCATCTCCCAGTGTATATACACCGAGGTATATATGCATCTCCCAGTGTATATACACCGAGGTATATATGCATCTCCCAGTGTATATACACCGAGGTATATATGCATCTCCCAGTGTATATACACCGAGGAGTGTATATCTCCCAGTGTATATACACCCAGCAGTGTATACACACCCAGGAGTGTATATCTCCCAGTGTATACACACCCAGGAGTGTATATCTCCCAGTGTATACACACCCAGGAGTGTATATCTCCCAGTGTATACACACCCAGGAGTGTATATCTCCCAGTGTATACACACCCGGAGTGTATACACACCCAGGAGTGTATATCCTTCCAGTGTATACACACCCTCCAGGAGTGTATATCTCCCAGTGTATACACACCCTCCAGGAGTGTATTATCTCCAAGTGTGGTAATTCAATACCTCAGGAGTGTATATTCCTCCAGTGTATACACACCCTCAGGAGTGTATATTCCCTCCCAGTGTATACATTAACGACCCAGGAGTGTATATCTCCCAGTGTATACACCCACCCAGGAGTAAAGTATATCCCTCCAGTGTATACACACCCTCCAGGAGTGTATATATCTCCAGTGTATACACTCCCAGGAGTGTATATCCTCCCAGTGTATACACAACCAGGTGAGTAGTATATTCCCTCCAGTGTATATAATACCCAGGAGTGTATATCTCCCAGTGTATACACACCCAGGAGTGTATATCTCCCAGTGTATACACAACCAGGAGTGTATATCTCCCAGTGTATACACACCCAGGAGTGTATATCTCCCAGTGTATACACACCCAGGAGTGTATATTCTCCCTAGTGTATAAGACACCCTCCAGGAGTATATTCTCCCTTAGTGTATACACACCCAGGAGTGTATATCTCCCAGTGTATACACACCCAGGAGTGTATATCTCCCAGTGTATACACACCCACCAGGAGGTGTATCTTCCCAGTGTATACAACACCTCAGGAGTGTATATCTTCCCAGTGTATACACACTCCCTAGGAGTGTATATTCCCTCCAGTGTATACACACCCAGGAGGTGTATATTCCCTCAGTGTATACACACCAGGAGTGTATACACCCACTCCAGGAGTGTATATTCCCTCCAGTGTATACACACCCTCCAGGAGAGTATATCTCCAGTGTATACACACCCTAGGAGTGTATATCTCCAGTGTATACACACCCAGGAGTGTATATCTCCCAGTGTATACACACCCAGGAGTGTATATCTCCCAGTGTATACACACCCAGGAGTGTATATCTCCCAGTGTATACACACCCAGGAGTGTATATCTCCCAGTGTATACACACCCAGGAGTGTATATCTCCCAGTGTATACACACCCAGGAGTGTATATCTACCAGTGTATACACACCCAGGAGTGTATATCTCCCAGTGTATACACCCAGTGTCTCTGGTAGAGAGATCTCTCCTCCAGGCTGCTTCTCCTGGCTGCCAGCCAACATTTCTCTCTCTCTCTTTCTCTCTCTCTCTCTCTCTCTCTCTCTCTCTCTCTCTCTCTCTCTCTCTCTCTCTCTCTCTCTCTCTCTCTCTCTTTCCTGCCTTTAGTATGAGGACCGTTTTGATTAGTGTTCCCGGCCCTGAGGCTTACAAACCACAAGCAGCTACAGCCTGGTAGATGAGGCACACTTTGGAAGGTTGTGCGGCATCAGGGAAGAACTCCAGAGGCCAGTCAGAGGCGTTTCCTGGACGGGATGGAAGGGGAGCCCATCAGAGATAAGCCACCGTTCAGAGAGGTGACGTCAGCAGTAATACCTTACGCTACTGTAGCGTCTGACCTCCAGGGATTACGAGGAAAATGAAGAAGAAGAAGAAGAAGAAGAAGAAGAAGAAGAAGAAGAAGAAGAAGACGAAGAAGAAGGAGGAGAAGAAGAAGAAGAAGAAGAAGAAGAAGAAGAAGAATAAGAAGAAGAAGAAGAAGAAGAAGACGGAGAAGAAGTTGAAGAAGAATGAAGGAAGAAGAAGAAGAAGAAGAAGAAGGAAGGAAGCAAGAAGAAGAAGAAGAAGAAGAAGAAGAAAGAAGAAGAAGAAGAAGAAGAAGAAGAAGAAGAAGAAGAAGAAGAAGAAGAAGAAGAAGGATGAAGAAGAAGTAAGTTGTGTTAAAGAAGAAGGTAATAGCTAAGCTAAAGGCTGAAGAAGAAGAACGGAAGAAGAACGAAGAAGGGAAGAACTGAAGAAGGAAGAATAAGGTGAAGAAGAATAATAAGAAGAAGGAATATACATGAAGAAGAATAGCAAGAAGACGAAGAAGGAGTAAGAAGAAGACGAAGAAGAAGAAGAAGAAGAAGAAGAAGAAGAAGAAGAAGAAGAAGAAAGAAGAAATAAGGAAGGAGGGAAGAAGAATAAAGAAGAAATAAAGAAGAAGAAGAAGCAAGAAGAAGAAGAAGAATAAGCTAAGTTAAGAAGAAGAAGAAGAAGGAATAAGAAGGAATAAGAAGGAAGAAGAAGGAAGAAGAAGAAGGAAGAAGAAGGAAGAAGAAGAAGGAAGAAGAAGGAAGAAGAATAAGTGAAGGGCTGAAGAAGAAGAAGAAGAAGCAACAATAAAGAAGAAGAAGAAGAAGAAGAAAAAGAAGAAGAAGAAGAAAGAAGAAGAAGAAGAAGAAGAAGAAGGAAGAAGAAGAAGAAAGGAAGAAGAAGAAGAAGAAGAAGAAGAAGAAGAAGAAGAAGAAGAAGAAGGAAAGAAGAATAAGAAGAAGAAGGCTAAGAAGAAGAAGAATAGTTATGCTAGTTAAATAAATAAATGAAGTTGAAGAAAAGAAGAAGGAAGAAGGAAGAAGAAGAAGAAGAAGAAGAAGAAGAAGAAGAAGAAGAAGAATGAAGAATAGAATAATAAAGAAGAAGAAGGAAGAAGGAAGAAGAAGAAGAAGGAAGAAGGAAGAAGGAAGAAGGAAGAAGAAGAAGAAGAAGAAGAAGAAGAAGAAGAAGAAGAAGAAGAAGAAGAAGAAGAAGAAGAAGAAGAAGTAGAAGAAGAAGAAGAAGAAGAAGAAGAAGAAGAAGAAGAAGAAGAAGAAGAAGAAGAAGAAGAAGAAAAAGAGAAAGAAAAAGAAAAAGAAGAAGAAGAAGAAGAAGAAGAAGAAAAGTAAGGCCTAAGTAGCTTTAGTGGGTAACTTTAGTAGGTAGGTTTAGTTCGTAGATTTAGTGAGTAGCGCTAGTGGGTAGCTTTAGTGAGTAGCTTCAATGAGTAGCTTTGATTGGTAGCTTTGATGGGTAGCTTCGATGGGAAGGTTTACTGGTAGCTTTGATGGGTAGTTTTCCTGGTAGCTTTGATGGGTAGCTTTGCTGGTAGCTTTGATGGGTAGCTATGCTGGTAGCTTTAATGGGTAGCTTTCCTAGTAGCTTTGATGGGTAGCTTCGGTAGGAAGGTTTGCTGGTCACTTTGATGGGTAGCTTCAGTAGGAAGGTGTGGTATCTTACAACAGGCGTCAACAGGCTGACAACAGTCGTCAGCAGGCTGACAGCAGTAGTGGGTCGCTACTTTGACACAACACTGGTAAAGGCTGATAATATTTTCCAAACATCTGGTGTCAGGCGCTATCCTCTTTAGTGTCTACCGCCTCTGTTGTAGTGCCAGGCATCCTTACTCTCCCTGCAGTGTTTCCAGAGTCTTCCAGGCATCCTTACTCTCCCTGCAGTGTTTCCAGAGTCTTCCAGGCATCCTTACTCTCCCTGCAGTGTTTCCAGAGTCTTCCAGGCATCCTTACTCTCCCTGCAGTGTTTCCAGAGTCTTCCAGGCATCCTTACCCTCCCTGCAGTCCTTCCAGAGTCTTCCAGGCATCCATACTCTCCCTACAATGTTTCCAGAATCTTCTAGGCACCCTTACTTTCACTGGAATGCTTCCAGAGTCTTCCAGGGTCTTCCAGAGTCTTGCACAAACTTTCCAGACATTCTTTCCTTCCCTGGATTGTTCCCAGTTTTTCCCAGAAACTTTCCAGATATGGTAACCCTCCCTGGAAGTCTTCCAGGGTGCTTCAGACACTTCTTACTCTTGCCAAGGCTACTTCTGGCCTTCCATTTTCATCTTCCAGTAATCTTTGTCACTGTGTTTTGTGAGCTTCTTCTCATAGGTTAATGTTTCATATATATAGCTCTTCTAGTTTCAACTTGACCTCTTGACCCTTCCCTCCAGGTCTCGTCTTAACCGACCCTGTCTTCTTCTTGACCTCTTGGTCTCATGACCTCGACCCTGCCTGCCTTTTGATCCTGCCTTTCGAATCGGGTCTGCAGTGTTTGTGTATTGTGTCATTTAGGTAAGGTCACCATGGTCTCGACCCTCCTCGACCCCTCCTCCACCCTCTCTGAACCCTCTACGACCCTCCTCGACCCCTCCTCGACCCTCTCTGAACCCTCTACGACCCTCCTCGACCCCTCCTCAAATCCTCCTCGATCCTTTCCCACCCCTTCTCGATCCCTCCTCGACTCCTCCTCGACCTTCCCTGACCCCTTCTCGACCCTCCTCGACCCCTCCTCGCTCCCTACTCGCCCCCTCTTGCCCCCTTCTCGCCCCACCCTCAACCCATCATCGACCTCCTCGACCCCTTCTTGCCCCCTCCTCGACCTTTCTCGCCCCCTCCTCGACCCTTCTCGCCCTCCTTCTCGCCCCCGTGTTTCCGCTGTCATCCTACAAGAGGTGGTATTTCCTCGGCATCGGCAGCCTTTTTCCCCTCGACCCAACACAGATAAGTTCTTGTACGAGGTCGCTACCATCCACCCCTTTCCCTCCACCCCCACCCCGATCCCCAACACCACCCGCCCAGCCCTACCACCACCCCACCCCTCCCAACAGCCACCTATCCACCTACCCACTCTAGCTTCTTCACCCACCTCGCCCGAGCCACCAAGCCACCCCCACAAACCCAACACCACCCTGTGGCGTCAACACCCACCCACCCACCCCTGCCGCAGTGCTCGACGGGGTGTGTGTGTGTGTGTACTCACCTAATTGTGGTTGCAGGAATCGAGTAATAGATCCTGGCCCCACCTCTTCACTGGTCGCTACTAGGTTACTCCCTGCTCCGTGAGCTTTATCATATCTTTTCTTAAAGCTATGTATGGATCCTGCCTCCAATACCTCACTTTCCAGACTATTCCACTTCGTGTGTGTGGGGGTGAGTTTGTGTGTGTGTGTGTGTGTGTGTGTGTGTGTGTGTGTGTGTGTGTGTGTGTGTGTGTGTGTGTGTGTGTGTGTGTGTGTGTGTGTGTGTGTGTGTGTGCGTGTGATGGAGCAAAATAGGATGACTTGGAAGGTATACAAATGTAAGATGGAGTAAAGAAGGGGTAGGGGTCACCCCAGGAAGGGATGGAGAGAAGGGGATAAAGGAGTTTTGATTATCAAGGGCTTGACCATCCGGCAGGGTTGTATCAGCATGTTAGATCGGAAATGCCGTTTTGTCGGTGTGTAAGATAGGCAATATTTATGGAGGAATTCAGAGTCCTGGAAGTGGGAAGTACAGTGCCTGCACTCTGAAGGATGGGTGAGGATGTTACAGTCCTGGAAGTGGGAAGTACAGTGCCTGCACTCTGAAGGATGGGTGAGGATGTTACAGTCCAGGAAGGGGGAAGTACAGTGCCTGCACTCTGAAGGATGGGTGAGGATGTTACAGTCCTGGAAGGGGGAAGTACAGTGCCTGCACTCTGAAGGAGAGATGACCATGCTGTAGTTTGAAGGGTTATCTGAACTGTGATGTCAGCTCACCTCTGGCAAGACAGTGGTTGAATGAATGAAGGTGAATGTGTTTCCTCAGATGCTTGGTGACTTCATTCGAGGAGATGCCAACCGCTATCTCCACCACCGCCATTCCTAGCAACCATTACTACCACCACCACCAACCAATATCGTAACAATTCACCACCATCCCTATCATCTCTACTAACCACTATTACCACCACCACCACTACCATCCCTACCAACCACCACCACTACCATCCCTACCAACCACCACCACTAACCACCATTACCACCACTTCGTCCTGGTCGCAACAACAACAACCATGCCAGTCACCCAGGAACCCAGTTCTCAGTAGCTCTTACCGGTCTCACGTCTCTGTCGTAACAAGAACCAACAGTCTCAATGGGACCCAGTCTTCAGTCGCTTATTCTTGGAATATATTTCCCTGGACCAATATCACTGTTTCTGCTAATGTTACACAGCTGGTATCATTCTTACAGACGATCTTCCAGAAGCAATGGGAGAGTGATATCTTGTAGCTGCAGGTCTAGACGAACATTTGATGTTAGCGTCAGTCTAAGATCTTCCAACCAACCTCAGGTGGTGGAGTCTGGCAGGAGGGTGTTATGGTGTTACTCAGGTGGTGGAGTCTGGCAGGTGGGTGTTGTGGTGTTACTCATGTGGTGGAGTCTGGCAGGTGGGTGTTATGAGTGTTACTCAGGTGGTGGAGTCTGGCAGGTGGGTGTTATGGTGTTACTCAGGTGGTGGAGTCTGGAAGGTGGGTGTTATGAGTGTTACTCAGGTGGTGGAGTCTGGCAGGTGGGTGTTGTGGTGTTACTCATGTGGTGGAGTCTGGCAGGTGGGTGTTATGCGTGTTACTCAGGTGGTGGAGTCTGGCAGGTGGGTGTTATGAGTGTTACTCAGGTGGTGGAGTCTGGCAGGTGGGTGTTGTGGTGTTACTCATGTGGTGGAGTCTGGCAGGTGGGTGTTATGAGTGTTACTCAGGTGGTGGAGTCTGGCAGGTGGGTGTTGTGGTGTTACTCAGGTGGTGGAGTCTGGCAGGTGGGTGTTGTGAGTGTTACTCAGGTGGTGGAGTCTGGCAGGTGGGTGTTGTGGTGTTACTCAGGTGGTGGAGTCTGGCAGGTGGGTGTTGTGGTGTTACTCAGGTGGTGGAGTCTGGCAGGTGTTGGAGTCTGGCAGGTGGGTGTTGTGGTGTTACTCAGGTGGTGGAGTCTGGCAGGTGGGTGTTGTGAGTGTTACTCAGGTGGTGGAGTCTGGCAGGTGGGTGTTATGAGTGTTACTCAGGTGGTGGAGTCTGGCAGGTGGGTGTTGTGGTGTTACTCAGGTGGTGGAGTCTGGCAGGTGGGTGTTGTGAGTGTTACTCAGGTGGTGGAGTCTGGCAGGTGGGTGTTGTGGTGTTACTCAGGTGGTGGAGTCTGGCAGGTGGGTGTTATGAGTGTTACTCAGGTGGTGGAGTCTGGCAGGTGGGTGTTGTGAGTGTTACTCAGGTGGTGGAGTCTGGCAGGAGGGTGTTGTGGTGTTACTCAGGTGGTGGAGTCTGGAAGGTGGGTGTTGTGTGTGTTACTCAGGTGGTGGAGTCTGGAAGGTGGGTGTTATGAGTGTTACTCAGGTGGTGGAGTCTGGCAGGTGGGTGTTGTGGTGTTACTCAGGTGGTGGAGTCTGGCAGGTGGGTGTTATGAGTGTTACTCAGGTGGTGGAGTCTGGCAGGTGGGTGTTATGAGTGTTACTCAGGTGGTGGAGTCTGGCAGGTGGGTGTTATGAGTGTTACTCAGGTGGTGGAGTCTGGCAGGTGGGTGTTATGAGTGTTACTCAGGTGGTGGAGTCTGGCAGGTGGGTGTTGTGGTGTTACTCAGGTGGTGGAGTCTGGCAGGTGGGTGTTATGAGTGTTACTCAGGTGGTGGAGTCTGGCAGGTGGGTGTTATGAGTGTTACTCAGGTGGTGGAGTCTGGAAGGTGGGTGTTATGAGTGTTACTCAGGTGGTGGAGTCTGGCAGGTGGGTGTTGTGGTGTTACTCAGGTGGTGGAGTCTGGCAGGTGGGTGTTATGAGTGTTACTCAGGTGGTGGAGTCTGGCAGGTGGGTGTTGTGGTGTTACTCAGGTGGTGGAGTCTGGCAGGTGGGTGTTGTGGTGTTACTCAGGTGGTGGAGTCTGGCAGGTGGGTGTTGTGGTGTTACTCAGGTGGTGGAGTCTGGCAGGTGGTGGAGTCTGGCAGGTGGGTGTTGTGGTGTTACTCAGGTGGTGGAGTCTGGCAGGTGGTGGAGTCTGGCAGGTGGGTGTTGTGAGTGTTACTCAGGTGGTGGAGTCTGGCAGGTGGGTGTTGTGAGTGTTACTCAGGTGGTGGAGTCTGGCAGGTGGGTGTTGTGGTGTTACTCAGGTGGTGGAGTCTGGCAGGTGGGTGTTGTGAGTTTATGAGTGGCAGGTGGGTGTTATGAGTGTTACTCAGGTGGTGGAGTCTGGCAGGTGGGTGTTATGAGTGTTACTCAGGTGGTGGAGTCTGGCAGGTGGGTGTTGTGAGTGTTACTCAGGTGGTGGAGTCTGGCAGGTGGGTGTTATGAGTGTTACTCAGGTGGTGGAGTCTGGCAGGTGGGTGTTATGAGTGTTACTCAGGTGGTGGAGTCTGGCAGGTGGGTGTTGTGGTATTACTCAGGTGGTGGAGTCTGGCAGGTGGGTGTTGTGGTGTTACTCAGGTGGTGGAGTCTGGCAGGTGGGTGTTATGAGTGTTACTCAGGTGGTGGAGTCTGGCAGGAGGGTGTTGTGGTATTACTCAGGTGGTGGAGTCTGGCAGGTGGGTGTTGTGGTGTTACTCAGGTGGTGGAGTCTGGAAGGTGGGTGTTATGAGTGTTACTCAGGTGGTGGAGTCTGGAAGGTGGGTGTTATGAGTGTTACTCAGGTGGTGGAGTGGGTGTTATGAGTGTTACTCAGGTGGTGGAGTCTGGCAGGAGGGTGTTGTGGTATTACTCAGGTGGTGGAGTCTGGCAGGTGGGTGTTGTGGTGTTACTCAGGTGGTGGAGTCTGGAAGGTGGGTGTTATGAGTGTTACTCAGGTGGTGGAGTCTGGAAGGTGGGTGTTATGAGTGTTACTCAGGTGGTGGAGTCTGGCAGGTGGGTGTTATGAGTGTTACTCAGGTGGTGGAGTCTGGCAGGTGGGTGTTATGAGTGTTATTCAGATGGAGGAGTCTGGCAGGTGGGTGTAATGAGTGTTGCTCAGGTGGTGGAGTCTGGCAGGTGGGTGTTATGAGTGTTACTCAGATGGAGGAGTCTTGCAGGTGGGTCAAGCAGCTGGGTTGAAAAGCCAGCCAAGGTAGAAAAGAAAGTCAATTTACTGCCATCTGTGAGGCCTGGAAATATAACGCTGCTTCCCGGGTTAAAAAAAAACCCTGATTATTCGATATAAAGTTTACACCCGAGTCTTATGTCTGCGTCCGCCTTATAACCGGTCATACATGATCATTTAAAAAGTCTATGGAAGTAGCGTGCTATACTTCACAAGCAGAGGAAGTCTACGGTGGTATTATGCCACATTTTCATGCAAACAGTCATATTAATACGTATATTGATTTATTGGAATTTCTTCTATAAAAGTAACATTAAAGTATCTGCGATGCTAATTTTATGAATGTGAAATATTGTAACAGATTATCCAAGAGTTAAGAGTGGCAGTAATGTGGAGTTAGTTGGCTTGTTGAAGGAGACTAGTTGACAAGGTCACACTATACAGCATCATCCAGTAAGAAGTATGATGTGGCAAGGTATTACAGATGAGTGATGTCACGCAGAGTGTTGTCTCCATAGTGATGTCACGCAGAGTGTTGTCTGCATAGTGAATTTAATCGGAGACAGAAATAAGTCACAGAGATATAGAAAATTCATATCTTTCCTTAAAAAACTTAATGTAGAATTCAGCGACCGACCACAGCACTCAAGTATCAGCTGGAACACTGCTGGAAATATGCTCCAGCATGTCTTTGTTCTTCAGAAAGACATCCTTTTACGTCTTCAAAACGAGCAGCTGATCAATACACATGTGTACCACTCAGGAGCAAGAAAAAGGGTTTCTATGACAGCCCACTCGAATGTGTTGAATCTGAGCTTGCAAGGTTAACAACAAAATAATTTACACACACACACATGTATATATATATATATATATATATATATATATATATATATATATATATATATATATATATATATATATATATATATATATATATTTATATATATATATGAGATCACAGTAAACAGGTGATTTCAGAATATGCAAAACAACCACTCTGAAAGAATAGAGAAATTCCTCTATTCTTTCAGAGTGGTTGTTTTGCATATATATATATATATATATATATATATATATATATATATATATATATATATATATATATATATATATATATATATATATATATATATATATAATTTTTTTTTCAACAAGTCGGCCGTCTCCCACCGAGGCAGGGTGACCAAGAAAAGAAAGAAAATCCCCAAAAAGAAAATACTTTCATCATCATTCAACACTTTCACCACACTCGCACATTATCACTGTTTTTGCAGAGGTGCTCAGAATACAACAGTTTAGAAGCATATACGTATAAAGATACACAACATATCCCTCCAAACTGCCAATATCCCAAACCCCTCCTTTAAAGTGCAGGCATTGTACTTCCCATTTCCAGGACTCAAGTCCGACTATATGAAAATAACCGGTTTCCCTGAATCCCTTCACTAAATATTACCCTGCTCACACTCCAACAGATCGTCAGGTCCCAAGTACCATTCGTCTCCATTCACTCCTATCTAACACGCTCACGCATGCTTGCTGGAAGTCCAAGCCCCTTGCCCACAAAACCTCCTTTACCCCCTCTCTTCAACCCTTTCGAGGACGACCCCTACCCCACCTTCCTTCCCCTATAGATTTATATGCTTTCCATGTCATTCTACTTTGATCCATTCTCTCTAAATGACCAAACCACCTCAACAACCCCTCTTCTGCCCTCTGACTAATACTTTTATTAACTCCACACCTTTTCCTAATTTCCACACTCCGAATTTTCTGCATAATATTTACACCACACATTGCCCTTAAACAGGACATCTCCACTGCCTCCAACCGTCTCCTTGCTGCTGCATTTACCACCCAAGCTTCACACCCATGTAAGAGTGTTGGTACTACTATATTTTCATACATTTCCTTCTTTGCCTCCATAGATAACGTTTTTTGACTCCACATATACCTCAACGCACCACTCACCTTTTTTCCCTCATCAATTCTATGATTAACCTCATCCTCCATAAATCCATCCGCCGACACGTCAACTCCCAAGTATCTGAAAACATTCACTTCTTCCATACTCCTTCTCCCCAATTTGATATCCAATTTTTCTTTATCTAAATCATTTGACACCCTCATCACCTTACTCTTTTCTATGTTCATTTTCAACTTTCTACCTTTACACACATTCCCAAACTCATCCACTAACCTTTGTAATTTTTCTTTAGAATCTCCCATAAGCACAGTATCATCAGCAAAAAGTAACTGTGTCAATTCCCATTTTTAATTTGATTCACCAAAATTTAATCCCACCCCTCTCCCGAACACCCTAGCATTTACTTCCTTTACAACCCCATCTATAAATATATTGAACAACCATGGTGACATTACACATCCCTGTCTAAGACCTACTTTTACCGGGAAGTAGTCTCCCTCTCTTCTACACACCCTAACCTGAGCCTCACTGTCCTCATAAAAACTCTTTACAGCATTTAATAGCTTACCACCTATTCCATATACTTGCAACATCTGCCACATTGCTCTACTATCCACTATATCATATGCCTTTTCTAAATCCATAAATGCAATAAAAACTTCCCTACCTTTATCTAAATACTGTTCACATATATGCTTCAATGTAAACACTTGATCTACACATCCCCTACCCACTCTGAAACCTCCTTGCTCATCCGCAATCCTACATTCTGTCTTACCTCTAATTCTTTCAATTATAACCCTACCGTACACTTTTCCTGTTATACTCAGTAAACTTATTCCTCTATAATTTTTACAGTCTCTTTTGTCCCCTTTCCCTTTATATAAAGGGACTATACATGCTCTCCGCCAATCCCTAGGTACCTTCCCCTCTTTCATACATTTATTAAACAAAAGTACCAACCACTCCAACACTATATCCCCCCTGCTTTTAACATTTCTGGCATGATCCCATCAGTTCCAGCTGCTTTACCCCCTTTCATTTTACGTAATGCCTCACGTACCTCCCCCACACTTACATTCTGCTCTTCTTCACTCCTAAAAGATGGTATACCTCCCTGACCAGTGCATGAAATTACTGCCTGTTTCTTCCTTAACATTTAAAAGTTCCTCAAAATATTCTCGCCATCTACCTAATACCTCCATCTCCCCATCTACTAACTCCCCTACTCTGTTTTTAACTGACAAATCCATACTTTCCCTAGGCTTTCTTAACTTGTTTAACTCACTCCAAAATTTTTTCTTATTTTCATTAAAATTTCTTGACAGTGCCTCTCCCACACTTTCATCTGCTCTTTTTTTGCACTCTCTCACCACTCTCTTTACCTTTCTTTTACTCTCCATATACTCTGCTCTTCTTATAACACTTCTGCTTTGTAAAAACCTCTCATAAGCTACCTTTTTCTCTTTTATCACACCCTTTACTTCATCATTCCACCAATCACTCCTCTTTCCACCTGCCCCCACCCTCCTATAACCACAAACTTCTGCCCCACATTCTAATACTGCATTTTTAAAACTATTCCAGCCCTCTTCAACCCCCCCACTACTCATCTTTGCACTAGCCCACCTTTCTGCCAATAGTCGCTTATATCTCACCCGAAGTCAACGACATCATAAAGAGAAGCCTCACCACAGCCCGTTACCCAGCCCAACGGGAACCCCAAGTACAGAGGTTTGACGGAAGTCAAAAGCGTCCTGATGGAGCCACTATGCTACCCTGGAAGGATGGTAAACAGATTGGCTGGGACTACACCTGTGCCGCCACATTGGCAGACACCTACTTGCCATACTCCGTAGTTGAAGGGGGTGGAGCTGCCAGCCGCAGGGAGACCCAGAAGACCGGCAAGCGTGAAGGCCTTCCCCCTTGCTATAACTTCATTCCATTAGGGTCGGAGACTCTCGGAGCATGGGGCAAGTGTGTTCTAAAGTTCCTCAAAGAGCGGGTTGAAAAACTCATCATAGAAACCAAGGATCACAGGGCGGCCAGCTTCCTCTTTCAGAAACTCAGTGTTGTGATCCTGAGGGAAAATGCCTGGAGCATTGTGGGCACGCGGCCCACCGCCGGGGAGCTGGACGAAGTGTTCGAGATGTAGCTCTGAGATGTTATCTATGTTCCTCTACATAAAGTCTTCATAGAATATAGAATATAGGGGGTGGTAGGAGAAAACAATATTTAAACAGCTTCAGGGAGAACCTTGAGTTTTCCCTGAAGCAAGTTTATTCTTTTCTTTGAAGATGATGGCCCCCAGCACAGTTCCAGATGTGGTACCTCCCTGGGCGGTTGCTGTCTACCAGCATACTACCTAGACTTACAGCACAAGCCCTTAAGGACAAACATCCACCCAGGACTCCCAGTACCAACATTGACCTCCCTGACACTGCAGCAGGTGAAGAACATTTAACCTTACAGGACGCTGATGTGTATAAAGCTGCTATGTCATTTCCACAGGGTTCAGCAGGAGGTTTCACCGGTTTAAGGCCACAATAATTGGAACAAATGCTCAATCCAGCACTTGGTGAGGTTTCAGAGAGGATACTATCTGAACTCACCAAATTTTCCAATGTGTGCCTGACTGGCAGTGTCCCAGAGGCCATTTGACCCCTTGTCATTGGTGCCTCATTGTGTGCCTTCCGGAAAAGAAGTGGCGGAATCAGGCCCATTGCAGTGGGCAACACCCTTCGGCTCCTAGTCGCCAAAGCTGCAGTGAGAATGGTAAGTCAAGAGGCTGCTGCAGTGTTGAAACCAACTCAGCTCGGTTTTGGTGTTCAACAAGGCTGTGAAGCAGCTGCCAACGCAGCACAAGTATACATCAACGTGTCCGATAAAAAAGCCTTGATCAAACTGGACTTTGCCAACGCTTCAACTTAGTCAAAAGGGATGCTGCTCTCCAAGCAGTTTCTAGACACTTCCCTTCCCTCTATCCCTTCATAGAAGCGTGTTACAGTGTGACTTCTAAACTATTGTTTGGGGACCATGAAATTGACTCGTGTGAAGGTGTGTAACAGAGGGACCCTCTCTATTCTGTTTAGTCATCAAGGAAGTCACAGAAGCGCTCTCCAGTGAGCTCAATATCTGGTCCTATGATGATGGTACCCTAGCTGGTACTACAGAATCTGTCCTAGAGGACATCAGAAAAATTAAAGACATAGGAGAGAGCCTGGGCCTATCTTCAAACCCCACCAAATGTGAAATAGATTCTACCAATCGACAGATGATCCAGAATACTAGTGCTGTTTTACCAGGAGCACGAGCTATTGATCCAGCCAAGAGCACTCTTCTTGGTGCTCCTCTTGGGTCTAATGCCATCGATCTGATCCTAGAAAAAATCTCAGACCTCAGGACGATGGAAGGCAGGATGAAAGACATCGATAGACATGATGCCTTCTACCTACTCAGCAGGTGCCTGTCAATCCCAAAACTTACCTACTTCCTGAGATGCTCCCCAGCCTTCAGCAGTCCGAAACTCAAGAAATGTGACTTTCTCCTTAAGACCATGCTAGAGAGTGTATTGAATCTTTCCATCGAAGATGGACAGTGGTTGCAAGCCTCACTTCCAGTCAGGCTTGGGGGGCTGGGAGTACGCAAATCCTCCCAGATTGCTCTACCAGCACTACCAGCAACAAACGAATTCATAAGACAAATTCTTCCGGACAACCTAAGTGACTCAGCAAGAATACAGGAAAAGCTACGCCAGTGCCATCACTGAAGGGGAGACTCTTGCTGCTCCAGCACCAAAACCTAGTGTAGCACTGGCCTACAAACAGTCAAGCTGGGATGGCCCCATCGCTGAAAAGGTGCTTGCCAATATGCTTAGGGCTGTAACATCAGACACTGAGACTACCCATCTCCAAGCTGTGAGTGCATATCACTCTGTCGACTTCCTCCAAACAGTTCTCATTTCGGCAATGGGAACACGCCTCGACCCTAAGACCCTCCGTATTGCAGTGGCTCTTCGCCTTGCTACCCCAATTCACACGGAATATACGTGTATTTGCGTCGATGCACAAGCCGACCAATATGGCCTACATGGTCTTAACTGTTCCAAACCAAGTGGTGGCATGCAAGACACAATGAGGTCAACGACATCATAAAGAGAACCCTTGCTACTGCTGGATGCTCAGCCGAGAGAGAGCCCCCGATCACTACCACCCAACAGTAACCACAACCCAGCAAACCGTCCCGATGGGATCACCATCTATCTTTGGAAGAATCGCAAGCTCTTAGCATGGGACTATACCTGTGTGTAGACGTTGGCTGAAACCCACATTCATCAAAGTGTCGGGCGACAGGAAGGAGTACAAGATCGGTAAGTACAGGGACATAAGCCAACAGTATAAATTTCTCCCAGTGGGATCAGAGACCTTGGGATCATGGGGAAAAAAGTGCCACAAGTTTCCATAAAGAACTGGGTTCCAGACTCATCGACACCACCAGGGACCCAAGGGCAGCAAATGCTTGCTGCATACTGAGCTTGCGTCCGGCATCGGAGGAGCTGGAGAAGATATATAACCTTTGTGATATTGTACAAATGTATTCATGTTTGTGTTTTCTGTCAATGTATTCTGTCTATTAATAAAGTTAGCATGTAATATAAAATATAGGGGGTGGTAGGAGAAGAAAATATTCAAACAGCATATATATATGTAAATATATATATATATATATATATATATATACAATATATATATATATATATATATATATATATATATATATATATATATATAGATATATATATATTTATATATTATATATATATATATTTATATATATATGTCGTGCCGAATAGGCAGAACTTGCGATCTTGGCTTAAATAGCAACGCTCATCTTGCCATATAGCACAAGTGAAAATTTGTGTATGCAATAATTTCGCCAAAATCATTCTGAACCTAAATATATTTGATTTTGTTTGTTTAGTACTAAATTATTGTAAACGTATTTAAAATATATTTAGTTGGGTTAGGCTAAAATAAATTGCTCTTGTTATAATAAGGTTAGGCAAGTTTTCTAAGATTCTTTTGGTGCAAAATTAAAAGTTTTTACATTAGCGTTAATGAAAAAAATATATCTTTAAACGTATAAGAGAAAATTCTAGAAAGAACTTAATTTTAAATGAGTTCTTGCTAATTGACCAGTTTTACATATTCGGCACGACATATATATATATATATATACACATATATATATATATATATATATATATATATATATATATATATATATATATATATATATATATATATATATATATATATATATATATATATATACTTGTGGCCCTCGACTTGTAAGATTAGTGCTGAAGTGGCCTACAGTGTCGATGAAGTTCGACTCCCCTTGCTTAGGGATAAATAGTCTACGATGGTAGCATACGACAATTCACCAGATTTCTGCCACTCGAGAAAGTCTATGGTCATAGCATGCCATATTTAACTACTATATGGCTTTAAAGGTAAAATCTATGGTGATAGCATCCCATATTTAACTATGTGGTTTTAACAGTAGAGAAAGTCTAGGGTGGTAGCATGCCACAGTTTACTACCAGGTTCAGGAGCTGAGTTTCTACCCCAGCAAACACGCCTTGTTGGGTATAACTGGACAAGTGCACACACATACACACCTCACATAAGCACACATTCACATATATACACACACGCTCACATATATACACAGACTCACAGATTCCCACTGAGCAGAGGCCAGCAGAGAGATGTTTCCAGAACCTGAGACTTGGCCCCTCTACCCACAATTAGAGGATTACATACACACACACACACACCCCTACAATTCACTTCCACCTAAATTCCAAGTTCTTGACTGAGAGTGGAAGAGTAATTTTCTCTCCTCACAAGGCACTAAAACATGACCCAGACAGTCATAAAGAAATTAATTAAGCAATATAGTGAGCGTAACTCTCTCCTGAGCTTAAGAACGTCCAAAACAACACTGTCTTAGCTGGTATAAATGACGTGAATGTTGTTACTCAGGGCTGTTGTTGGCATAACTGCTATAACTGATGTGAATGTTGTTATCCAGGTCTGTTGTTGGCTTCTTCCTGAGCGTTTAATTTTACTATTGTCAAGAAAATTATCTCCTTTGAGGATTATCAGGGTGGGTCTCCTAGTTAGGTGGAGAGGTGGGTTCTGTGTGAGTCATTGATAAGGTGGACCAGTGTAAGTCTCCTAGTCAGGTGATGGGGTGGGTTCTGTGTAGGTTATTGAAAAGGTAGACCAGGGTGGGTCTCCTAGTCAGGAGGTGGGGTGGGTTCTTTGCGAGTCATTGATAAGGTGGACCAGGGTGGATCTCTTGATCCCTTGATCCGGGACTATGGTGGCTACTGAATGAAAGGGTAGACCAAAATCGTGGCTATTATCTTGCTGTTCAAGCCACCTTCAGAAGCAGCAGACGAAGTCACTAAGCAGGTAGTGGAGATACACACCTGCCTTGATACTCTGTGGAATCCTGCACTAAATATTTTTGCTCCTCGGAGATTTCAACTTCTCATTGGAGAAAAACGAAGATGACGTGTAGGATGGGCTTCAGGACTGATGATTTTCTTAGCAATGACACGATACACTTGGTTTGTTATGGTATATTGACGGGATAAGGTGGAGCCCAGCCGTACGCACGTCTGTCCCCTAATCCTGGTTGAATGTCAACTGTCGAGCCCATGGCGTAGGCGGGTGGACACTAGAGAGTACAGACTAGAGTACATATTACAGATTAAGGTAGAACAACACTTGCCCAGAAGTAATATTGGTAAGTTCTCTAGAACAATAAGCTTGCACTGAAACCACTATTTACAAAACCGACTTGAAAAGAGAATATGCGAGATGTGGCACAAGTGAGAGATGTTACACTCTCGAGTGCAATAACCTTTGATAACGTCGTCATTGAAGTACAAACAAACATAAATTCATGTGTGGGTGACCTAAGAGAGAGTACACGAAGAAGAATGATTAATAAATTCGGTCTCATCAAACCAAGAATTGACTGAAATGAAATGAACAATAAACTAAGAAACATTCCCTGGGAAACAATCCTGAAAACGTTTAACTCAGAATAATGTGTGGAAAAACTGACTGTAGATGCTGCAAGGTCAGACACTGATAGACAGTGTAGAAGACTTTACAGAAGAAGACGAAATGTTGTAGAACAATTCAAAAAACACAAATAAGAAAGAAAACTTGCACCGAGAAATTGCAGATACATATTATTTAACCTTTGATATCAGACAGAAGTAGCATAAAAAAACATAAAAATTCTTTCAGAACTTAGGAAAAATGTGCAAAGTCAAAACACAAAACTTCTTGTAATATTCGCCCTCTTATCAAAGGATATTAATGATCAGAAAGCAGCAAAGAAATGAACGACATCCTGAAAAGTCAGTAAGATTCAGTGTTCAGCAACCCTAACAAAATCATAACCGTTCAAGAAACGTCATTTCTTCACCAATTCTGCCCACTATACAAATCATGTAGACTTCGATAAAGAAATAATCATGGCCATGAACGCAGCACCTGGGCCTGATTACTGAAATTCGATATTTGTAAAGAAATGCAAAGCACCATTAGAGTGATCACTAAGTGTTCCTTAGAGAATGAGATTAAATTCAGGTGAAACTCCAAAAGCATTAAAAGAAAGCAGAAGCATGTAGTCCCTCTTCACAAAGCATTAAAAGAAGGCAGAAGCATGTAGTCCCTCTTCACAAAGCATTAAAAGAAGGCAGAAGCATGTAGTCCCTCTTCACAAAGCATTAAAAGAAGGCAGAAGCATGTAGTCCCTCTTCACAAAGTATTAAAAGAAGGCAGAAGCATGTAGTCCCTCTTCACAAAGCATTAAAAGAAGGCAGAAGCATGTAGTCCCTCTTCACAAAGCATTAAAAGAAGGCGGAAGCATGTAGTCCCTCTTCACAAAGCATTAAAAGAAGGCAGAAGCATGTAGTCCCTCTTCACAAAGTATTAAAAGAAGGCGGAAGCATGTAGTCCCTCTTCACAAAGCATTAAAAGAAGGCAGAAGCATGTAGTCCCTCTTCACAAAGCATTAAAAGAAGGCAGAAGCATGTAGTCCCTCTTCACAAAGTATTAAAAGAAGGCAGAAGCATGTAGTCCCTCTTCACAAAGTATTAAAAGAAGGCAGAAGCATGTAGTCCCTCTTCACAAAGTATTAAAAGAAGGCGGAAGCATGTAGCCCC